>NW_027513182.1:0-252874 GCF_048772815.1 Callospermophilus lateralis
GACAGATTAGTGCTAATTACCTATGGACACTGACAAGAGTAGCTTGTCTTTGTTCCACTATTTTATAATTAAAGTCTTGTTTTTCAGCATTACATTGCCTGAAGACAGCATGCTGCAATCTTGAATACCAAAGAAAAGGTGTTTAAAAATAGCATCAATGGCAACTTGGATCACCCCCATCTAAAACCAAGGCAACTCTAATTTAATGCATTTCTCTGTTCTTAATTTACACTTTTATGGAAATATAATGAACTTGGAAAATATGATTCTGATGATTAGTAGAGGTATAGAAGATAGAAGAGCAATAATAAATTTTGTTACCTTTAAATATATTTTGGTTAAGTCATAGAATTCTAAACTTCAAAGATTAACTAAATCCTTATTTCACCCTAACAGAGATATTATCAGATGCCAAATGGAAAAAAAAGGTGATGGGATAGTTAAATATTTGAACTGTATTGAAAAGAATATCAAAAAACCTCAGTTTTAATATTATTTAAATTATTTTTAGGTCTGCCAATTTTTATGGATTCATCTCCAACTACTCTGGGTGGTCCAGAAAATTGATAACTTACTTTATTTATATATTTATTTATTTATTTATTTATTTTTGCTTTTGTTTCCTCTTCCCACAAGAGTATATTGCTTTAACAAGCATAAATCTTTAATGAAGGATATGAACACTCGGAGAAGTCCAAGTGGATTATATCATTCTCCTTTATTTTTGTCGGCTATCGTCATCATTTCCTCAGTGCAGTTAATCAGATTTATTCAGCTTCACCTCCACTGCAGAAACCCAGCCTGACCTGCGGAATTCTATACCAGTTCAAGGATCCTTCTTTTGGCAAAGAGGATATAGGCATTTTCCTGTGGGGCCAGTTTATTGTCGCAGTGATGTCAAATCTCTTAACAATGATTTAGCTACAATTTAGTTGGAACTTTTGTCAAATATCATAGCTCCAGGCAGGCAATTGTGTTGAGGTTACTAAAATTCTCCCCACAACTGAGTGTATACTTTGATACTGTTTCACCGTCCATTCTTATTTATGATCACTGAACCATTATTTTTCCTTTATACTGATTTGAAATTGTAAGATCTGTTGCATGGATTTATCTTGCTTTTAATTACCATTTGGACATGTTGAGGCAGAGACTGTGTTTACTACTGAACATAAATCTGCATCATACCACAGGGAGAGTATTCCACATTTTACAAATTAAAAGTGAGGATAAGAAAGAGGGAAAGCAGATAGTTGTATGATGGCTTCCAAAATGGAGCCAGTGGTGAAAGGATTATTGGTTTATCTAGAAATCAGACCCCATATTGGGAAGTAGTCTGGGATCTATCCTATATAGTGGCATGAAAGGTAAAACAGTATTTAAAATTTCAGGTTCTATAGAAACTCTTAAAGCCAGTATTTCATATTCTAGTGGGATACAAACAAGTTTTTAACTAGTCTAAGTCCCAGTTTTATCAGCTATAAAATTGGAGATAATATGTTACTGTCTTGACAAGGGTGCTTTGTGAATAAAATGGCTTTACCTGGTAAAACATTTAACACATTGCACCTACATAAAAACATTGAATTGTTATTTCTTCAACAATCATTTGTGTTAACAAAATTTCCCTCTTAAACATAAAACTAGTGTAGACATAGAATAATTAAACATATAAAATGCAAGTTTACTCACATAGCTACAAGTCATAAAGCCATCTTTTTAGATTTGATGTTAGATATAAAAACTGTGTTTATTTTAACCTGGGTTTTGTTCACCTGTTCAGGACATTAAAAAAGTATGTGTAGGCTATTTTCCTGCCTGTAGCACAACCCATAACCTATCCCTGCACACACCCTTGCTCTCTAACACACACACACACACACACACCTGAAAAGAACAAGTAAAACTACTTGCTCTGACTTGTTCTTCTTCCCCTCTTCCTGTCTGCTCCTCCTTTTCTCCTTTTTTTTGGCGGGAGGGGGGTTGGGGGGTGGGGGGATGGGGGGTGGGGAGCAAGGGGAAGAAAGTGGCAGCAGATGAACTGTGTTTCTAAAAGGGTCTCAGTGTTTAATGCCAAAGAACAGAGAAATAAGGATGATTTAGGCAAACAATAGTAGGCTTGAGGTAGGTCAAAGTTTCAAAAAATGATAATTGGTTTTGGAAGGTAGACATTGAGAAACTTCTAGAGGTAAGGTGCTAGTCTAGAGTCTGAAAAATAAATTTCAATGAGTTGCTATGTCCCTGCACTTTGACAATCTTGAAGTTTCTAAGAGATACGTATAATGAATTTCATTAGAACTAAATCATTTAAATGTGATAACATTTTCACACTTGACCATGTGGGGCAGAGTTTAACAAGAATTAGACTCTCTATAACTGAATATTTGAAAGAAATATTTCTTACATAGCTGAAACTTTTGGGATAGAAATTGGTGTCTGTAGAGTTTTCTAGAATAATAGTAAGAAAGTATAACATATCCATAAAGAGGGGTCAGGAAATAATTTATAAAGTAGAAGAGATCTTTACATATGGAAAGGGAATTTTATAACTTAGCATGACTATGATAATAATGTATGTATAAAACTCCTTCTCAAAGGTATTCAGCTATTCAGCTTGCTTTGAAAGTTATGTCTAATTAATTACTGCTCCAGGGTAATGCATATTCTCTTTTCAAGTTATAGGAATCTACTACAGAGGAGGCGCAGGCTGGATGTACAAGAGCTAGAGATGTATTCTTTTTTTTTCAATCTATCTACCCATACCCTTTGTTTCTGACATTTTTTATGATATGTTTAATCTTTAGTTTGTCATTGACACATTTGTGAAATAGTATGCTTTTGTTCATTTGGTTTCTAGGTTTTAGAATTGGAACAGAAGACTTTGGAATAATTGTAAATGAAGACTGACTACTATGAGTGTCTATTTTCATAAATTACTCCATTTCATCATTCTTCAGGAAAATTTAAATCATAAAGAAATAGTGATTGTATTTCACAGCAGGATTGGTTGATTCAATTCCCTAATCCCTTCTTAGCACAAAATATACTTTCTTTTAGAGTTCTGATTAATAATGGGAGTAAATCACTGAGGCAAATTAAGAAGACAGACATACTTGGAAACAACAGTATATTAAGGAAGTTCTTTGAAGAGGTTGAAACAATTTTTTCCCCTTTCCAAATAGTTTTTTGTTGTTGTTGTTGTTGATGTTGTTGTTATCAAGATTCTTTGCAATTGAGCAGTCTTAATCACCAGTTGTGAAAAGCCTGATATGGGACTTTGCACCTCTGGGTCAACAATTCAAATCTGGCCAAAACCAACACAGATTGAAAAAACAGTACTAGTGAATGGATCATAATGGTCTCAGTAGATAAGTCCATGGACTTGATCACTCTCTGCAAGCAGAAAAGGGCCATGGTGACAAATCATGCCACACCATGCATGACACTCCCTTGAATACAGTGGTATTAGATGATATCTTTGTTTATCTCAGTTGGCTCAGTATTTAATGAAAGGAAAATCATACAGTCATCATTCTTTCCCAAATCATATCCATTGATATATAACCTGATTTTGTTCAAGATAGTAAATGTTTCATATTGTGGTGAATACTCTTAGACCTGGGATCCTAAGCTTCCCTAATTGAATTTCAGGTGGTATAATTTGCTGTATTTCAGACATCTGCTATTTAAAAAAAAAACACTGAGGTGTTTATTTTAATGAAAATATTTATTTTAAAGCACATCATTATCTTATCACTGAAAAACTACTTTTCCATCCATTTTCCATACTATGAATAAGAAAATAAAATGAATCTGTTCTAAAATCTTTCACTTGTTCTTCCAGTATAATACTAAAGAAAACATATAAAGCACTGAGGTATGTTTTATGTTTTCTTTCTTTCTTATTTATTTATTTATTTTTTTGTGTGTGGGTAAAGTGAATTTCAGTGGAAAACCAGGTTAAAAATTATTTTTTTGGGGGGGGCATTAAAATGGCACAGTATTAAACTTTTGTGGTGTTATGGGGAGCAAGGTATAATAAAATGAGTGAGGCTGCCCCACTCTGCCTTCAACTGTCCCCAAAGGAAAGTTAAAGTCAAGGTGAAGGAATGTGGGAAGTATGTGATGTGATCTGTAAAATAGTTCCTCAGTAATGCTTCTCCAAAGAAATTGCCAGAGATTTGTAGCTTTTTTCATAATACCTTGGATTTTTCATCCAAATCTTTTTCTCTTTTCCTTTAAAAGAGTCATACTTTACATTTATATCTTGTTTGACAGTACATAATCTGCTTTTATGTGCATATTTTGTTTCCCCCCATGATTTACAAAATTCAGGGACCTAAGAGGTCAGTAATTTACCCCAAACCACACAGCCAAAGGGAAGCATAGACTTCAGCAATCTTTCCTCTTCCATTGGATTTTAAGTTGTGGTGTTCAAATCCAAGGCATAAATGAGTAAAGTAGCTAAATTGCTGGTGTGGGAGAGTCATGAGTCTGCAGATAATAGGAGTGGAGACTGTTGACTAATATCTGGTACAGATATACCTTCCCATATGTGTACAAATTATCAAAAATGTAGATGATTTTGTCTGGTGGAATATAATTTTATTTCAAAATTACTGGGTGTGACATTTGGTTTTATGTATTTCCTTGTAAACACATATAAAATGTAAAGTGAGAGCTCACTTTTTTTCCCTTCATAGGTAAGGGTGTCTTTATGTATCCAATGGTTGGGAGCTCCACAACTCTATTTTGGTTCCTATTAGACATATGCATATATTGCCCAATACCTGAAATATCA
The DNA here is from genome assembly GCF_048772815.1 of Callospermophilus lateralis. Classification (NCBI taxonomy): domain Eukaryota; kingdom Metazoa; phylum Chordata; class Mammalia; order Rodentia; family Sciuridae; genus Callospermophilus; species Callospermophilus lateralis. The sequence continues at coordinate 4,802 of NW_027513182.1, forward strand.
AAAAGAAATTCTCAAACTAGGAGTATATCTCTGAACCTGCATTGCCTTCGCATCTCCCTCATTATCACCTTCTGACTGCTGCAAACAATGTGTAGGGAACAATGACCAAGGAGTTGAATAGCAAAACTTTCAGGAAAACTCTTCTATGAGAGTAGTGACACAGATGGGTATGAAAACGTTCTGGTTTCTGCAAGGAATAGCATCGTAGCCTCCAAAGAACAGGAACAAGGGTGGAAATGCTCTTGCTGGGACTTGAATAGACATTTGCATCTTCCTATCTAGAGAACTAAATGAATAAACATTTTTCTATAATGAAAAAGATTAAAAATGGACATTTTAATAGATGTAGAATTTGCAATATATGATGGTCAAATTAGAAGAGTAAAATAATCATTGCTAAACTACAGGAATCCTTCTTTTCTCAAAGGTGTAAAAGTGGTGTTGTTAGGCTTAAAACCCAAGACATGTGTTCAGAATTACTTAACCATGAGGAAATAGAATCTGAACTAAGGTTATATGTGGAAGGTAGATTTGCAAAATAAGTTACTTGGTTGGAAATAAAAATAAAAGGATAAAATTATTTATATGCTCATATTGCCAAATGAGCTATTTGTATTCAGTTCACAGAACTGAAATGAACATGATTAAGGTTAAGATGTCTAGAAGTAAGGGTTGGAAATTCAACAAGGAAAACACTAAGGAAATATAAAATATGAGTGTAAGGATAGAAATCTGTTATTCTAAACAGTGATATTCCATTAACTAAATAAATAACCACTAAATTTTGATGTGATGTATTGTCTAGTTATCAGGAGACTTTAAATGGAAGTAAATAAAGAAGTGCATTTAATTTTTAAAAATATGAAGTCAATGTGAAAAACTTACATAAAAACACACTTTTAATTTTAATGAGAAATGCTGGCCCTTTACAGGAGATAAATGGCAAACATGATGTGAAACTTAACTCTGACATTTGTACTTTGTTAGTCTTCAGACCTTTTGCCCAGAAGGATGGCAGAGCTCCATGGGTCAAAGAGGCTGATAATAGGAAAAAAATGTCACAGACACCCTGTGGCCTTAAGGGCTAGTAGGCACCCAGGAACAGTAACAATCACTAACAACATTGCTCTGATGGGTTTGCTTAAAAAATTAAGTCAGCTATAATAATAATGAGAGAAGTTTGTCATTACTATTTTAACCACAAAAATTGAATTCCACTGGCCTGAGAAACGCTGAGGACTCTATATCACATACTTTTGGCAGCTGATAGCACTCTTTGACTTCTCAGGTGAATTTTTTCCCCCTGCTTGTGGTACCATTCTCAGAGATAGAGAATTTTGACTTCTGTTGATACACTGAATTTTGACCCCACCCAATTCATATGTCAAAACCAAGGTGTCACTAGAGATGGTACCTTTAACGAAGTAATTAAAATTAAATGAGTTCATATGACTGTGTCCTTGTAAGGAGAGAAAAAGGCACCAGATATATGCACCTATAAAAAGGCCATGTGAGGACTCAGGAAGAAGGTGGTACTCTCGGGGCTGGGGATATGACTCTAGCGGTAGCGCACTCGCCTGGCATGCCTGCGGCCCAGGGTTCAATCATCAGCACCACATACAAACAAAGATGTTGTGTCTGCTGATAACTAAAAAATAAATATTAAAATTCTCTCTCTCTCTCCTCTCTCTCTCTCTCTCTCTCTCTCTCTCTCTCTCTCTCTCTCTGTCTGTCTCTCTCTGAAAAAAAAAGAAGGTGGTACTCTCTGTGCAAGCCAGGGAGAGAGATTTAAAAGAAATCGAGCCTATAGACAGACACCTTGATTGTGGACATCCAGGTTCCAGAACTATGAAAAAATAAATTTCTGTTATTTAAGTCAAACAGACTTTGGTATTTTTTAATAATCACCTTAGTAAGAAATAATACAAATTTGATGTCTATTTATCTGAAGATAAAAACAAGTAATGCTTTCCTGTGTATTATGTAGACAAACTTCAAAAAAACATTTTTTAACTTATGTTGTTGATATGATTATACCATTTTGAGATAGATGAAAATGTTTAGCTTTTAATGTCCCTCTATCATTTATATATATATATATATATATATATATATATATATATATATATATATACACACACATATATACACACATATTTACACATACAATGAACGGTACTATATGTATACACATATATAATGCTAGTAATGATGCATAGTCTTGTGACTTATAGGTTGTTTCAGTATTAAAATTGTTCAGTTTGTGGAAATATTTTCATCATAAAACATTGTGAAGAGGCTGATATAGTACTGATGCATAAAGAAGCTACTTTTGACTTCTAAATAACCAATTTTAAACATTCATGTGTTCAGAATATAGTTTTGATCATTTACCATTTGCCCTGATTACATTAGGTGAGGAAACAGAATGCTCATTGGTTTGAAATTAATGGAATTTAGGAATAACATGGGAAAATTCAAGACAAGTGACATGTATAAGTAATGAATTGATGGTTCAGAGGAGGAAAAAAAAGTTCTTTTTTCCTCTACTGTTCTAAATTCTAAACTAGGGTCACTCTAGCAAAAGAAATTAACAAAAACCTTTAAATGTATTGAATGTTCTATTTTATATGCTACAAATGCCTCCATATGAAATGATGACATAAAGAAATGATTAAACCTGAATATTTTTATACTAGGTTTGCTGAAGAATAGAAATCCCTAGAAAAACAGGATGGAATAGAAGAGTTGTGAGCTAAGGGTAAAAAAACAGGAAAATGTAGCAAGACCTCCTATTTCAGATTCTTGTCCATGTCCCTCTGTCTTCAGAGATGAGGTCATTCCTTTGCTCTGAATCTAGTGACTAGTTTCAGTGCAGGGAACTTCAGAGTCTCTCCTGTCATTTCTCAAATTTCTTCAACTTAAAATAGTCAATATGTCAAGGTGCATAAATTTTGGGATGGCACATTCTGATGTGCATAAAATGGCAATTATGAAGGGTGCCTTAAGATTATAAACAAAGAGTCTTGTTTTAACTAGAGGGTGGGAGAAAAGACTGAAGGAGACCTTTTAGTATCAATTTGAAGCATAAAAAACATGATGTGAATAAGGTTGGAAGTTGAGCTTCTAGAAGGTGGGTAACAGCACTTTCTAAACTATCAAGTGGTAGGAGCTCCTACATTAGAGTATCCAACAGAAGGGCCATGTGGCTGGAATAGAAATAATGCTAGGAGAAAGAACACTGTAAAGATGTGACCATCCTGCTATAGCAAAGGGAAGTCATCGGACAGTTGTAAGCAAGGAAAACAGTGAATCAGATTTGTATTGTAATCAGATTTGGCTTCATGTAGAGAGCAAGGAGAAAAGAGTTTGAGTGAATACAGCAGAAATGTTAGGGGTTTTCTGGAGTAATTCATGGGTGAGATACTTGACATTTGAGTCACAATGTTGTAATGAATGTGGCAAAAAGTGAATAAATTTACAATATTACTTTGACAGTAGAACCAATAGGACTTTGTGTGAGAAGACACACACAAACATACATACAGTGAAGGAAACTTCTGAGAACATAGTTTCTAGAGAAACAGGAAGTACATAAAGGCGGTGTATGGAGAAGAAATTGAAAAAGTCTAAAAAATTATAGCTAAGATTTATAGATTTCTATATATATATCAGACAAGAAGCTAAGAATTTTATAATGCTATTTCATCTTTCTAGTATCCAACAAAGTATATATTTTGGTGGGGTTCTGAGAAAATATCCCTTTGGGGGCTCCTGAAATCCCCTATAATCAACAATGTTGTAAGACTTTCTCTCTTTGTCACTAGACTGTTCCATGAATTAGATAAATTCTTTAGCCTTACATTAAATGCAGTCTGATTCAACTTGACTATAAAATAGCAGTTGACTTTAGGCCAAAGACCATGTTTGGAATGTGAAAACCTGATTAGTGTTTTGAATATGTAATTTAAAGGGATCACCCGTGGGTATTCTCAGAACTATAGCTTTCTCTCAGGAGCAACCCAATGCATTAAGAGGTCAATCTATATGGTTCTATATGCTGAGACCTATCTGTGGAATTCCTGTCCAGAGTAATGAGGGCCAATACTTCAGGGACCCACAGGCTGTCAGAACAGTAAGCTAGGAGATCTGTAGTCATCTTGGAGAGGCGAGAAGTTGTAGCAAAGTAATGTCATTGAGCCAAGTATTCCATTATTTTCTATGCACTCTATCAGGAAATAATAGAATATGGCACCAAATAGATGAATACATTAATAACTCATAAAGAATAAAGACATTTATATTGCAGAAAAAAAGAAAAGGAAAAAATAACCTAATTTTTATCAGAGGAGATCTGCTTAAATAAATTTTGATGTGTCAGAGTAATGAGCAATTCTGTGGCCATTCAAACTATGGAACAATATACAGTTAGTAGAATTTTTGGAGAGGTGTCTAGAAGGAAGTCTACTGTAGGTATATCTGAAGTTTGAGCTTTTGGGTGATTTTTGCATTTTTTTCACTTAATTTTGCTCATTTATTTTTAGTGAATAATCAGAATTATGGGATGTTCATTTTTAATTGATGGCTATCAGCATAATTTGTGTGTATTTCAAAAGCACAAGTATAAGACAGGTGGTTTTCCAGGCTAATAAATATTAAGACATTAGACTATAACAAATGTTTATATTGGCTTTATTTGTCTAGGACTAGGTTCCAAATGACTGCTAGGTTTCCAAAATAAATTAACCCATTAGAACTGAGGGTTCATGAAGATATGAAACATTTTTATTTTGCTTAGGCTAATCAATAATTTTTTTAAGAAAATAAGTCACTTTAGTTTTCTAAACTATATCCCTAATGATCTCCCCCCCCACACAAAAAAAAATAAAAGAAAGCCCATGATAGATTCACAAAGGATCTATGAGATTTAAATAAGATAATGCATATAAAATATTTAGCACAGTGCCTGTTACTTGCTAAGCATGGAATAAGTTGTTATTGATGTTCAATTACCTAAGATACATTAATAAGCTCTTAGCTACTGCTTTCTAAGGAAGTCCTATGGTCATTCTAATTTTAGTGTTTGTTCCTTTGATATATATTTAGCTTTATTATTATAAAATATCTATAGTTATTGAGTCCAGGAAATAGAATTCAAGTTAGGTGAAATATAGAGGTGTTTCAAAGCATTGTTTATCATCTGCTTTTATTGTTACCATCACAATCCATTACTTTGTGATGTTGATTCTCTGAGGTTATCACTAAGAAGGCCACAGTTACAGAAATGCAAAACAGATTCTTAACTTTCAAACAGGAATCCACTCTTCTGTATTAGAAATCTAAAGTTAAAAAAAAATGAAAACGATCTGACTTTACAATCCATACCCTCTTTAAAGACAATTCTAAATGGGTAAATAGTATAGATATACGCAAACTGGTTATACAGTGAGAGCTATGGCAAAGAGTAAATATTAAAATATACTTGTTTTCATTATTGTCATTATGATAGAAATATTTATATAATATATTTCTTTTATTGGTTCTTATCATTCACCTAACAAATTTAAAAAAGAGGCAGAGTTACAAAAGTAAATTAAATTTGAGAAATACAATCTGAGTATAGTTGTAAATCATATTTTGGGATGAGAATATAAGTCAAGCCAGGCGGTTTAACAACAATCTTTTGTTTAAGACATATAGAAATAAAAGTGTGTGCATTATACTATAAAGCTGCAGAAATATTCAAGCATTGACTGTACTCCTGTAACTTGCTCTCAGAAGCTGATCCTATATCCTGTATCTCTGACTTGTAACTGCTTGGATTAGTCTCCTTGTATTTGTGACTTCTATAAATAGAATCATACAGTAGAATATGTCTACCTTTTCTTACATATTTTTCTGTGATACATGTGTATTTGATGCACTGGGATAGTTAATTACATTGCTGCATATTCACTGTGTGTTTATTCCACCATTTATTCATTCTTCCACCCCTAGCAGTGCTGCTATGTATGTTGTTGTATATGTCTTTCAGTGAACATATTTGTGCAAATATGATGGGTATATTTCTAGGAGTGGAATTATTTATAGGATATACAGAGGGTTTTTTTTACCTTTAGGAATTGACAAATAGTTTTCAAAAATAGTTGTATCAATTTATGTCCTTTACCTGAAATGTAGGGGAGTCACAGTCACTGTGTTCTTACCAAGAATTGGTTTTATCTGATTTTTTACTATTTTGCCATTCTAAGATCACATTTTATTTTTATAGTTAGTAATTACATAAGGGCTAGTGAAATTTAAAATTTTTTTAGTGTCTTTTAGAAATTTTGACCATCTTCATATCCATCATAAGTTGCAGTACCTTATAATAAATAGAGAATCACAGAGAACAGTGTGCCTTAGTGAAATGGTCATTCTGTCTCATCCTTGCTTTCTCTTTCATCTCATTAAGAGTCATTTTATTCAATATTTTTATGTTTTAAAGCTATTATTTTCTATCTACAATCATTCTCACCTCAAATCTTTCATCCTCCCACTTATCTAACTGGATTCATATGGATGATATTTCTCTAACTTAAATGTATGTTGCAATGAAGTAAACTATAAGCTACATAAATAGTAGGAAATGCAGATAAAAATAGAAAGTAACAATCTACAAGAGAATTTAGTATTTTCATGAAGCATTTATTAAAGAACTACCTGAGAACTAATAAACACTGATATTTCTTTGTATGAAACTGTTGAATCATTTCTATTTCCTAGAAAACCAGAGTAAATATTTGAACCCAGTAAATTTTAGCAAATATTTTATTTTAGAATAGTGTTAGATTTACAGGAAAACTGCAAAGAGTGTTCAAAGTTTCTATATTTCCCATAGTCCATTTTCCTTGTTGTTAACATCTTTTATTGGTATGGAATAATTGCCACTGTTAATGTCTCGACATTAAGACATTATTATCTAAGTAAAGCCCATGTTTTATTGAGATTTCTTACGCTTTACCTAATGTTTTCTTTTCTGTGACAGTTTATTGGACTTTCTTTGTTTTTGACAATCTTGGCAGTTTGAGGAACATCAGTCAGTTAGGTTGTAGAATGTCCCTCTACTTCTTGGGACTTACCTGTTTTGTTTTGTTTTTTGGAGGTGGGGGAGTGGGGTAGGGGGCAGAAAATAACAAGACCACAGAGCTAAAGTGCCATTCTCATTCCATCCTATTAAAGCAACATACTGTCAGGGTGATTTACCACTGGTGATATTCAACATGGATCACGAGGCTGAGGCAGTATTTGTCAGGGCTCACACTGCCGTACCTTTCCTTTCCCTTCTTTTCTGTGTTGTACTCTTTGGAAGAAAGTCGTTATGTGCAGTCTTTATGTATTTATACATAAGGAGTAAAGGACTATGTTCCAACCCATTGAGGGTGGATTACTTGGGATTTTCCTGCAAGGGAAATTTGTTTCTTCTTCTGCACTAACCTACATATTATTTACTTACTACTTATATCAGTTAGGAAGTAAGAAAATCTTTTGTATAATTTGTGTTGTAATGCAATGTGCTGCTATTTATATACTGCAAATGTTGCTCAGATCATTTCAGCTTTGGGATTTGGGGAATTCTTTTGGTTGGTTCATCATTCCCTGTGATATACTCCCATTGTGTGTGTGTGTGTGTGTGTGTGTGTGTGTGTGTGTGTGTTGAGTACTTCCCTACTTTCAGGCACTATAAGGACTTAGATATTTAGGTTTCATTGGTTTCTTGCTGCAGGCTTATTCCCTAGTCTCGAATCAACCATTTCATCTTTAATTGGAGAGGGTATTGGAAAGATCTGAGTGTTTACCCACTTTTTAGGTAAAAGTGTCATTTATACTTTAAAAGATTACATAAAATCATTAAATTGCATTCAGAAAAGTTGTTATAAGTATGTAAAACAACCAACCAAAAAAAAATTACCTTGAGTGTTTTCAACTGAACTAGTGTACGTTTCAGAATAAAATGGACTAATTTATTAGATTTATCATAATTAATAAGTATTTAACTTGGGCTACAATTAGTCCACTCATAGCACTGACTGATGGACTTACTAATTAAAAAGTAAATTAAGTTGAATGTAGCAAGTACTGTGAAGGGCATGAATATTTTGCTTGATAACATTCTTTTTTATCTTAATGGAACTGAAGAAATAAAATGATTATGACTGTTGCCTTCAGTGTTAAACACACATCTTTTAAAGCTGAATGGCTTGAGAGAGAACTTTGTGTATATTTAAAAGACCAAAGACATAAGCTAACTGTAGAATTAGCTTACTAAATAGATGCAGATTTAGAGTCTTATCACAGAAGATGGCTATACATTTTATCTATATTTTTTTGTTTATTATGAAAGGGCTCATATTTATCTATAGTGTTGGCTATACTTAGTGGGAAAAGAAATTTTAAGTAGACCTCAATAAAAATGAATGACCATTCATGACCATTGAATGCTTACCTATTTAGTAGCACTGTAGATTTTGTAACAAAAAATTAACAACAATGTGGAGTCCACCTGTATGGAGAAAATAAAATATTTTGCATCTTGTATCGCTATTTTAAGAAGAAATATTAGGGACTATTGTATTTCTAAAACATTTAGTCATTTCCTGTTTATTTTTTATTCTGACTAAAATTTTAAGTTTTACACCCTAATTAAAAAATATGACTGCAGTTCACAGTGCTACTCTTTTCTTTCTCTTTTTTGATGCTGATGACTGAACCCAGGTGCCACCTTTTTGATGCTGATGACTGAACTTTATGGGGCCACCCTCCCTGTTCACAGTCCTATTCTTCACAGCACTTTCTCAATGGACAAAAGTACTCTCTTATATCTTTTCTAATACAAGCTCTCTTGCCCCTCAACTAAAGTGAGAGTTGTATATATCCTGGCAAGAGTAGGCCCAGGTTTTTGGAGGTCCAAGTTTATACAATTGGAGGAGCTCTCTTAAATAATGCAAAATAACTCATATAAAATTTAGCACAGAGCCTTGGAAGAAGTATGGGGCTTAGACATTTAGGTTTCATGATAAATCTGTCTCTTTGTGCAGGCACACAGATGGATTATTCTACTGCCTTCCAGTTTTGATCATAATATATGAACTGGCCTCAAAAAGTGAAATCAGAACTGTTCGTGTCTTAAACACGTGGTGTTATAGTTGCAAAAGGAGAGAGCATTGTGAGACAATTGCACAGAAGTCTCTTATGGTGATGCAAGTCTTGCTGGCAGAGGCACTGACTGCCTTTGCCCAGTTATCTGTTTAAAGATATTTGTAGTGTGAGCAGCTTTAAAAGAGAGAGGTAGTATTTCCTCTAGAGCAGAAGTCAGGTTCGCTTAGAGCTTAGAAGATACCAAGTCTTTCTTCCGAAAAAAATAGAAGGCTTGCTCTGTGCCCATCTCAAGATTCCAGTTCTCTAAGTCCAGAGTTTCCCTCCTGTAAAGCAGTTCCCATTGTACTTGCAGGTGTGAGTTAAACTCCCATCTTTTACCTCTGAGGATTTTGGCACAGGGAACTTTGCAGAAGTGCTGATTGACCATTTTTGCTGTGAATAAAAATCTTTCCTCCTTGATCCAGGAGGGTTTTGTCTTTGACAGCATCCAGGAAACTTCCCAGACTCACTTGTTATCTTGCAAATAGGGTCAAATCTTGACTGCTTGGCAGTTCTTGACAGTACACTGCTGATCCCTCATTCTCCATTAAGTTGATATGTAGCAAATGATCAAATTAGTTCAAAACTGTGTAAATGTTTGATTTATGTGCAGATCAGTTCTTTTAGCTTACCTGTATTTTTTTTTTCTTTTTCTTTTTACTTTTGATACTAGACTCAACACAAGGGATGTTGTCTTTACCACTGAGCCACATTCTCATCCTTTTTTTATTTTTTTTAATTTTGAGACAGAGTTTTGCTAAGTTGCTTAAGGCCTTCCTGATTTGCTGAGGCTGGTCTCAAACTTGCAATACTCTGGCCTCCTGACTCACCGATCAGTATTCTTATATTACTTTATATTTGCCTGTACTTTATAGTTTATATGGTAATACATTTTGGTTTTTAAGCAATATTTCCTCCCTTTTCCACAAATAATTATATTTCAGGCAGCGTGATCAGCTCTGAGAATCAATGATATACAAACACAAACCTAGTCCCCAGTGCCAGAGAGCTTCAAATGGAGACTGAGTGTCTCCCCAATTAGACATTTGAATTTTATAAAAGCTGACTTATGTATCATTCATTTTTGTTTCCCACTTTACCAGAAGGCCTGGAACATGTTAATGGCTCTTTAAGAAACAGCTTTATTGAGCTACAGTTGATAAATAAAAAACACTACATATTTAATGAGTTCAACTTCATGAGTTTTAATATATGTAAACACCATGAAATCATCACCTCAATTTTGGTAATCAATATATCCATCACCTTGAAAATTTATTCATGTGCTTCATTATTTTATGGTACAAATGCTTAACATAAAATCTACCCTCTTATGATTTTTATAGGTACACTATAGGATGGTTAACTAAAGACACTATGTTTTCTAGAAGAGCTCTAGAACTTCTTGCACAACTATCTTGCATAACTGAAGCTTATACACATTGAAAGTAACTCCCTGTTTTCTCAACTCCCAACAGCTCGTGGAAATGCTTCTACTCTGAACCTGTATGTGTTTGAGTACTTTAGATTTCCTCATATATGTGGAATCTTGCAGGCTTGTCCTCCTGTGATTTGCTTCTTTCACTTCATATAATATCCTCAGGATTTATTCACATTGTCTCATGTTAATATTTTCTTTTTAAGTCCTTAATGCTTATTAGTTTCAACTAAATTTGTTTTTAAAATTAAATAATAATAATAATACTAATAAGAAGACCAATTATCTTTGTCTAATATGTATTAGACACTGTAGAAGACACTTTGCAAAAATTATATTCATGTAATCATATTGCATGACTTTGCATTAAATATTATCTCCTGGCTTTGTAGACGAGTATGTTGAGGCTTGGGACCGTTTAGTCATTTGCTCAATGCATTGATCTCCAGAAATGATAGCCTGATTTCAAATGAAGGTATCTATGTCATTGTAAGTTAGAAGGTCTTACCTACCTTCTCAGTCTACTCTAATTTGTGTCAAAATCTTCATTGCAATCTTCTACTCTCAGAAGGTGGGCTATTTTCTGACACTTAATATAGGTTTTAAAAAGAAAGAATCAATAATTACAAGTCACTCAGTCTTTCATTATCAGTTGATATAATTCCATATCTAAAAAAATCTAAGTATCTGTAGAATAATGGTAGTGAGGAAATAGTTTATTTAAAAAAAAATTCTTACCAGCAGGAATTAAGACAAATAAAAAATTGAGTGAGTGAAGTTGAGATGAAGGTATCCTAGGACTATTGTCTGAGTATATCTGAAATTTCTATAAATGATTTGGATAAGATAATTATTGATGTATTTTCTAATGAACTAGGACCTGTTTCAGAAGAGTTGAAATTATGTTCATTAATTACTGTTTTTACATAAGACATGATATACATTGAATAAAATTTGTTAGACTGATGGATAAATTAAGAAAAGTTGAAAGCAAACAATAATTAACATACTATTATGAGAAAAAAACAATAAATTTTTCTCCTATATATTATTTAGGTATCTAGACACAGAAACTGCTGAAAGAAGGACAACTAACTTGAAAAAAATGAGGAAACAATTGAAGAGAGATTAGTGCCCTCAATCATGAATGATGCTCTCAATCTAGAATGGTCTCAACTAAGAAAGGGTAGACCCAAGTCTACAGAAAAAATATTGTTAGAGCAAACATGGGTTTAGCACATGTCTGAGCTAACAAGCACAACTTGTAGATGCTTCCTGAAACTTATTTGGAGAAGTTAAACCTAGAGTAAATAGAATGAAGCAATTATTGACACAATGGATATTGTATCAATAGAGATCCAGGTGGTAGCACCTTCTTTCAGGCCTTCTTCATGTTATGACTGATTTGCTTTAATCACTGGCTAGTTGATTTTTCTAACATCAGATTCTGTCATATTCTGCCTCTCCTATTTCTTTTCATTTATAACGATCAGACAAACCATTCTCAAATCCTAAAATCATATCCCTCTTCTCTTCAAAAAATATTCCTATGATATTAAGCCCACATATGACCTCATGTGAGTTCTGTAAGCTCATTCATTGTTTAGAAGCACACCCTCTTGTGGTCACAAAAATCTGCTTAGTGTTCCTGGGACATGCCTTGTCCTGCCTAAGCAGCTACACTTGCCTTATTATTTTCACCAAGAATGCCCCTTTGTCTTGTCACCATTCATAACTTACCCTTGACCCAACACAGTTTGATAGGGTCTTAAAGAGAAAGTGCTTTTTGAACCTCATTTCATATAATTGTTGCAATTAACCTGAAAGGAAGATTGTATACTGATTTTCTGAAAAGAAAAGAAAAATGCATAAGACAAGGCCTGGGAAGATTAATCAATTTCCTATAGATATGAACCCTCACTCTAACACCTACTGTTGACATATCAAAGCTGTCTAAATTGGAGTCTAAAACCTCGGCCATAGGTTATGGCTAATTCCTCCATCTTCTCAATAAACTTCCTTCATATGATCAGAGACCAACATGTAAATAATCAATTTTTAATAAAAGTTGTAATTTAAAAAAGACAGGATGTGGATACATAAAGGAAGACTTATTACTAACTAGAAGGAATAAAAAAGGATCCAGTAGAGGTTGTGATGTTTGAAGTGGGTCTTGAAGTCTTTTAGGTTCAGTAACCAATGTGATTAAGTAGCCAACATGTGAGAGAACTGTAGGGTAAAAGGTGGTAAACAGGGTTGTGATAGATGTCTAGGGACAAATAGAAATTCAAATCCATGACAGACACCTTTTTTTTCAGTTTGTTTGTTTTTGTTTTTGTTTTCAATAAAGAGCCACTAAAGAAAATGGTCTAATCCATGCTTTTGGAAAATTATCCTAATGGGAAGGGTGGATTAGAGAAGATTCAGTTTGGAAGCAAAAACACACCAAAGAGGAGCCTTCTAAAGTAAGGTAATTGTGGAGACAAAACAAGAAAGACAAAGACATTTCTAAATTAGAAGTGATAGGACTTAGTACCTGAGAAGTAAAGGAGAAAGACAAATAATGATTATAATAAAATATACCAAAAGCTATTTATTTAAGTCACAGTATTCCCATGTTTTCCCTAAAGCTGCAGATACCTATGAAATATGACAGTAATCTGAAAAGAGTGGAGCATTTCAGAAGAGCCACACTCAGGTTGAAATATTAAGCTGACTTGGAAGATCAATAGGATTTCTGAGTAGCACTGAGTATACCAGTGAGTTGTAATTTCATTAAATAATGGAATCAAACTGGGTATATTGTATTTATGAGCTTCATTCATTGGTGAGTTGAGAGAAAAACAGTGATATTGTGAAGAGTGTAAACTTCAACTTCTGGTTGTAACTTTTATTAGATGTGACATTGAAATATGTCTCTCAAAGGTTTGACCTACTTAAAAGGACTTCCATGTGAAAAACAAAATCTGCTAATAGGTTTCTTTGTTTCTTTTGCTATTCTTTTTGCATTTTGTGGAATGTTTTTTTTATTTAAATGAAAAATTGCACATCAGTCATAGTGATACTATACCTATGCCTCCTTAAGATATTTGTTTTATTATTGAATGACAATGGATCTGAAACAGCAAGGAAAACCTTTGAGGTTCTCTGGAGAAAATATAACACCAATGTCAATGGTTCTAGAATGACCTCCGTTTCCAGGATAATTCAAAATATGATTCAAATCTTGAGACTTGGCAAGTATACGTGACAATTTGGATGAAGAGGTAGAATAGAGACAAGATTGTATCATCCCAAAGTTTTATTTGTTTGTCTGCTGCTATGGCATGACCATGTGGAAGGGAGCCTACATCTCAGCAGACCAAAATCAGTCAGCTAAATAAATATCAGGCTTCCTGTGCATATGAAGCTTCTTTACATAGAAAATGCAATATATACTTCGAGCTCTCAGAGATTCTCTCACGTTATAATTTTGCAAAAGAAAATGGACCTATTAGGGAAATATATGGAGATAACTTTTCCCCCCTTTTTTCTATAGACTGAATAGCTTTGGAGCTTAAAGACCCACAATCTTCCTAGAATATAGATATTAAAATAGTCTGAGGGCCTTGGGGTCCTACAGAATGGAGGCAGTAAAGGTATTTTGACTGAATTTCCAGGAATGTCCCTGTATTTACTGGACGTAAGTATTTATGTTGAATGTAAGTTCAGTATGATGGTTACAGGCAAGGACTGCGTGGGCCATTAGGAAGTGAAAGCCTTCTAGAAGGGCTGTTGGAGGTGAGAGTAGAACAGCAAGAACTGGAAAGTGGCAACAAAATGTTCAGCAATGCTACTGCTAAACTTGCTCCTTTGCTGATGTTCTCTGGACTACAGGGGAGCAATTATAATCAGTAAGCATAACTGCTTTTATGAAACTCTTTATAGTTTACAAAAAGATGATCACATATGCTATCTCATTATCATATTTAATGTTTTATAGTTTTCTGTGTTCTTCTTTGACAATGTCACTGGATCTTTACATCAGTCCCCCAAGAGAGGAGGCTAGAGATTTGATAAAGAAGAAAACTGAGGCTCAGATATCCTTGACTGATTTCAGTGATTTGGCAACAAAAGCAGACCAAGAACAGATTTCCAGATATCTGGGCTTGCTCATTTACACAGAGAGCACTTTTTGAAGAGGCAGAAGCAATGCCTGACCTCAAGCTATGACCACATAAAAACCTCTCAACAGAAACATTTCCTCTTGGCAGCCAAGCACAAGCAGAGGTCCAGGAAGAAATGGAAGAGGACAAGCAGTTTCTTTTTCCTCTGTGAATATGTTCCCAAATGCCACCCAGAATGATATTTGCTCATGGGAAAAAATCCTGAGATCTTAAACACAAATTTTGTGAAGACCCTAAAGCAAAAATATTATTGTTATATTACTTTGGTAGCTCAGTGGAAATCAATACGTCTATTAACTTTCACAGGTGAAAGAGACATCTACTTGAAAAAACCAAGGCTGCTTGGAAAAGTACAGGAATTGGAAAAGCCAAAAGGAAATGAACAGTAGCTATTAGTGAATCCGGGAGAAATGATAACTTTGGGGAGGACAGGAAACGTAATTGGGTGAGTGGAACATAACTGAAAAATCCTCTAGAAAATCAAATCTCTGTTCTTTTAGCTGGCATCGGATTTGTGCCTTTGATATATTTTTGTCCGTTGAGGGTTTCAGTGGCCTAATGCCCCATGACCTTCCATCCAACAAAACAGTAGTGAAACAATTTCTGTTTGTATTGAGAAGGAAGCAATAATATTCCTGACTGCTGGACTTGAGGGCATCAACCAGGACAAAAAAGTTCCACTCTGTTTCTGTGTATATGAAGGTGGGGTGAGGTCACGGTCCCCACAGTGGCTTGATTGTTCCTCACTCCTGGGAACACTAGCTCTCAGTCTAGTCTCATTGCACTCTGAAAATGAGAACATACATCCCAATGAGACTGAGGCTATCAAATAATAAATTCCAAAATGTTCTCGTCCCAACTTAAAGAAGTTCTTTCTTGTTTTTCAGAAAAAGTCTCATTTTTTGGAAACAATTCAGTAATGTTTCAGAAACACCCAGTAACCTGAAAGGGTAGTAAGCGGCAGAAGGCAATAGCTGCTACATAGACGTTAAAGTTTATTTTCTGTAGGAGAGGGAGAGTAATACCTTCAGGCGTACCCCCCCCACCCCCTGTGGCAATTGGTGAAAATAAAGCAGCTGGATGGAGCAGGCCAAAGGATATAGAACTTCCAGACTCAAATTTTTGCAGTTTGAAGTCATTTTCCCTAGAGAGAAGGAACTTGACATGCTTTAGTGGCTCCTAAGGGTCTTATTATGCAACACAATAATGTTAATAAATATTGTCCTGAATCATCAAGAAAAAAATAAATCATATAATATACCATTGTGACAGGCAAGAACATGCATAGTATAATTTATTTTAAAACCACCCAAATTTTCAAACAAATCAATTCAGTCAAAACATATTTGAGGTTGAAGACATTGGATGAACTGAAAGAAAATGTTTTTTTTTTCTCTTGCTTCCATGTACTGCTATTCCAGAAACAGAGATGGTTATGCATGAATAAATTTAGTAGATGACTGTAATATGTTCAATGATTAACATTTAAGAAATCCTATGACAGTTTTGGAAAGAAGATGAATTTTGAAATGTGACATCTGTAACTAATTTGTAAGGAGGTGAGATTTTGTCTGAATTATGGATGAATTATATAAAATTTCAGATGAAGAAGAAAATTTGAGTCAAGATCAATAAGAAAAACACATCTGGCAAACATGAGGAATGACAGATAGATAGCCATGGAGTTAGGGCACATGTGGGTGGAGGTGGAGGGAAAGATTGAAATATAGGTTGGGGTCATATAATGGGGAACTTTAAATGCTAGGCTAAGTAATTGGCATTTATTCTAAGCAATAGAAAGTAAATGTTTTACAACAGGGGAATGATGATAAGTCTAACCATAGTGTACAGTATTGATTGGAGATGGAGACCAATAAGGTGCGCACTGCAGTGTATAGAAGAAAAGTGAAGAGGGTCAGGACTGTGGTAGCCATAAGAATACAAAGAAATCTGTGCAAGAGGTATTCTGGGCATAATTCAAATTGTATAAGTACCACAAATCCCTTATAGGCCAAACAAATACAAAAACAAATTAGGATACTTTTATGATGATTTAAATACACAGAACTAATTGTGTTCTGAATGAATCTTCATTGCCAGGAAGAAAAATAGGAAGATAACTCACCATTAATAAGCAATTTAAGTAACTGCATTAGATTGTGTAAATGTGTGTGTGTCTGTGTCTGTGTAGGTAGGGATGACAGGAACAAATACTAAATGGAACAAATACTAAATTAGTTAATTGCCATTATGCTTTGGGCATGTTTATTGATCTCTCTAAGTCTCAACATTCACAAACTTAAACAGAATGTTGGCAAAATCATTTTGAAAGTTGTAATTTAATACGTATATTTTTCCATTCAATAGACGAATTTTTATTAAATATTTTCTTAGAAAGTGTAGAATTAAACTATGTTCAATAGGATAATTGTCCCAATGATGATGGTGTTTGAATATGTGTGCATCTAGTATTTTAATTATCTCCTGAGTCTATAACTCAGTACAAAGGTTTATATACATTTCTAAAGTACTAAATCAGCCTAGAATTTTTTATATTCAACTTTTACTGTTCAATTTTATGGTCAGATACATCTTATGGAAAGCATTGCTCTTTGAATCAATACTGTGTTTACAACGTTAATTGAATAAATAATGAAAACAATCATTAAATAAAGTAACCAGCTTAAGCAACTTATAAATAACCATTTTAAAGCTAGGGCTGTGTAATTGATTATGGCATAAAACTTTTTTTTGCCTTTAAAAATGCTCATGGTCTCTAAAAATGTTGTAGTTCTCATAAAACAAACAAAAATGCATGTTTATCAAAATATTTATTACTTAATTTAAGTAAAAATTTTAAGATGCAGATGATTAAATAATCCAGTCATTATTGACTCACTCTGATGGATGACCTCTTTGAAGCTAGTAGAGTTTCAGGCATTTAGGAAACTTCAATTTAATAAAAATGAAAGTATTTTTGAAAAATCTGTTTATTTTTTTTAACTTTTCTTACTTTGATATCTAAAATTAATAATCCAAGAGCTTAGCCATGTAGAAACATTTCTGATTCATAGAAAATGTTTTAGCATTGTATTTTTGTTTTTATCAGGTGACAGCCAAATTAAAAGTGTGGCTAGTCATTAGGTAGAATAAACAGTGGAAGAGAAAAAAAGTCACTGTTTTTTTTATTTCTTACTAATTATCTCAATTTTTCTATTTTTTTTTTTGGTTTCTCAATGATGATGCTCATATTTATGCTGGTTTCAAATCTAAAATAATCTCTTCCATATAATTGGTATAAATAGTTCCTAAACAGTCCCCAGAATGGAAACAAATTCAGTCATTTTCACATGGTACGTGATAATAAATGGCCAGAAACATCTGCATGATTGTTCAAATATTTCTCTTTTCATCCAGGTGCCTGGAATATAGTATCTCAGTTTAAAATGGAATAATTTTAAAATTTGTTAAATCTGTATAAGTGATTGAGTGTAACCATTGGGTTTTTAAAGACAAATGGTGGTAGAAATATAATTTTATTATAAGTACTTATTTCTTTTCCTGTACACTCCCTTTTACCCTATGGCTGCTCCCTATTATGGGTCTTGTTAGCACAATTGCACTGGGAATTGGAGAAGGAATTGTCAGGATGGAAAAGAGAACAAAGGTGTCAAATTTATGCCGTTAAAACTGAAATTACCTGACTCAGCAAAGACCAGCATGTTCCACTTCCTCCCATGTGATATAAAAGACATTTGTATTTGAGGAAGGAGAAAAGAAGGTAAGATATTCTATAGCTTAGGGGCAGTTATCCTATTTCCTCTCCCTAACAACCATTTCACCAACAGGTTAAGTGTGCAGTGGAGGATAAAATTATATCTTATCTTCAAATTTGGGGAACAGAAAGATAAAATATTCTGTGTCCCACTTCTTAAACTTTGAGATGACAAACTTCAGAGGACACTTCTGTGTTGTCAAGTGTGTAAGCCACAGAATGAGAAGAGTGTTACCGAATATCAGGCAAAAGAAGATCAGAGGCAATCCTGAGTTTCCCATGGTGCAGAATGACTTAGGAAGACATTACCAGGTTCCTAGGCACAGCTCCACCAGGGATCAGATGGGGACATGACTCACAATTAGCTAGCTGCCAATAGGAATTGAGATGTGACCAAACACTAAAGAAGATGAGTTCATCCACAGCAGGCATCAGTATTAGACCCATTAGACAGAGATAATTTAGTACTTGAAGGTTGACATCCTTCCCTTACCTATGACTCAGAAGTAAATGAATAAAACTTCCAACTCTTCTTCACAAAGCTTTCTAATTTAACATCAACCCAGGAAAAGTCTTAGGAAAAATTAAAGGTAACCAATGACACATATCTCTGAAATTATCTGAATAACCCTGGTTCGATAGTAGCTAGATAATGGAGGATAAAATTAGATATTAAATTTCTTTATAGAATAAAGGAAAACATGTTCCAAATTTGTACAACCATTATTATTACCACAAATTTTGTATCTCCAATAAAATAAATGAAGACATTAAACAGAGAACATTGCATAAAACTTTTATGCAATTTGTAAACCTAAATTTATCTGTCTAAAAGTACAATCTAGGTCATATACAGGTTGCTATTTAAACTGTACTTATGGCTTGTCTCATTCTCATCTGTAAAGCTGTGTCAATTTGGGGATAAATAAATCCCAAATCACAGGTTCAGAATGTACTGATGTTTTATAAGTATTGGACCTAGAACATGTTACCTGATTTCCCTGTATCCATGGAAAGTAAAAAAAAAAATCAACATTTACTTTAAACAGTTGCTTTGAAATTAATATTATACAAATATCAAGTGCTTGATAACGACTTTAAGAAACTTATAATCCAAACTTTGAGACTTGAAGCATCTATTATAGTGCCAAATTTTTGGTCCTTGACAAAAGAAGTCTCCCTAGCATAGTGTGCATAGCAAGTGCTGCTTTTTCCAATCAGTCCAGCTACTTCTTTCCCCTTCACCTCCTTCAATAGTCTACTACTACTAGCCTTTTACTTAGCTGATGCTATGTTTGAATATAGATTGTTGTCATGACACGTGACTAAACTGGTCAGGATCACTCCAAGGTAATTTGGGGACTAAATGAAGAAACAGACACAGAAAATACATTTTCTTGTGGTTCAATGACCACTTCTCAGCCACAGCTCCCATTAGGGGGGCAAGGCAGGCAAGTAAGAGAAAGAGCTCACCTTGAATCGGGGTTTCATTGGGGAGAAGCCACTCTAATGAGCCAAAGGATAGGCTTCCAGGGGATTGAGTGTAGTTTCTGATGTCTTGCTGTCAGCAGATTGACATCTTTGAAGGTAATGGCCATCTCATGTGCTGTGTGATGATCAAAGGCAGATCAAGTGAAGTGGACACATACGTGCCCAGCCCAGACAGAGCAGCATCATCAGTCCAGTCCACTTTGTGCACTCAAAATGTTCACAGGTTACACACACAGCCTGTGGCTGGCTTGCCACAGTTTGTCCTCTCCGAAATTATATGTTGAAATTTAATCCCCACTAGGAAATATTAAGAGATAGGGCCAGGTCGACCTTTAAGACGTGATTATGTCTCTGTTCTCCCAGAGGGCTATCCATTCACGTGGTTAATAGATTAATAGCTTACGTTGAAGGTAGGTTTGCTATTACATTAAAGGTAGGTTTGCTAGGTCTGTCACATGGTCTGTCTCTTGCTATGTGGTGCCCTGCACTGTCTTGGACTCTGCCAACAAAAGGCTATTGTCACATGGCATCCATTGACCTTAGACCTCATCAATGAGCCAAAACAAACCTCATTTCTTTATAACTTGCCCACTCTGTGTTCTTGTTATTAGCAACAGAAAATGTATTGGGACAGCTGATCATTCCATGAAAGACTTTCTCTTAATGATGTTGTTAAGTATGGCAATGAATCCTTTCCCCACCTAACATTTCCTGAAACAGAAATAGAATGTTAAAGTGGGGCTTCAACTTACCCAACCCATCTTATGCTATCCTATTTGATACTTATTCTTTCTTTACATAGATGGAAACAAGTCATAGCACCTTTGTAGAACACAAAGTACTTTTTAAAAATAACCAGATGCTCAAGTATGACTTCTATCCAATTTTCAAATTTTCTTTGTCAGAGGAATCTACTTATTGTTTGTATAGAGATAGTAAAGTGTAAAACAAAGAAAAATAAACTGGGGGCTGGGAATGTGGCTCAAGTGGTAATGCACTTGCCTAGCATGCGCAGGGCCCTGGATTCAATCCTCAGCACCACATAAAAATTTAAAAAAATAAAGATGTTGTGTCCACTGAAAATTGAAAAATAAATATTAAAAAATTCTCTATCTTAAAAAAAAAAGAAAAATAAACTGTGTAAAACATTTCAGCTATATGCCAAGATTTTTCATCTCCTCTAAAATTGACAAAAAGTCAATAATGCTCTATGTTTAACTTTGGATAAGAAATATGATGACTTCATTACTAATGAGGCTAATCAAGTAAAATCTACTTTGATAAATAATGTTCCAGGGATCTAGTTAGAAAGCACTTGTGACCTAATGAGGGTGTGGTTTTGTTTTCTGTCTCAAAATCATCCCAAAGCCAAAGTTCTCTGCAAAACCAAAAGCAAGATTCAACAGATAATTAATGTAAGCATTATTCATTGACTTATGACAACAGATATGATTGCCCAAGAGAATCTCCTGTGGCCTCACAGTATCACTGAATAATGCAATGGAACCTATTTGAATTACGTTCTAAGGTCTAGCAAGTTCCCTGTCTATAGTTTCAACATGTAGTGCCTAACAACTTATTTAAGGACAGAGAGCAAACACTTTTCCATATACTTATTCTTTCTTTACATAGATGGGAACAAGTCATAGCACCTTTCTAGAACACAAAGTACTTTATAAAAATAACCAGATGCTCAAGTATGACTTCTGTTTTCTGAAAATAGATAAACTTGTAAGGTGCATATTTATAATACAGATAAGAAAAGCAAAGTCAAATATGAATTTTAACAAACTTCAGTATTATTTATAATGCCCAAGAATTATAGCCTTAAATATTTCCTTTCCTGGGAAGAGAACAAAAACCTTTAGACAATGTATACATATCACAGAGGCTTTGTTTTAAATCCTTATTATCCTTTCAATGTGAGAACTCTCTCTTCTTTTTGAGATATTTTATTTTTTTCCTCTAATAAACCACAAGAACCCTTTGTTCATTTTCCTCTAGTCTTCAAAAGGGACCTCAGGAGAGTCTTTTAGAGGAAATTGGGTGTACAATCATGAAAAAAATTCTGTCAGAACACAAATGCTTAAAAAATCATTCCTGTATAGGTCTTTGAAAAGAACTTTCCAAATGGCATGTTTGAGGGCTATTAGGGATGATTGCCTTTGCTATTTGCTGTCAATGGATTTGGACTTTAAAACATTTTACAATCCAACCAAAATTCTATGTTTTGCTATTGTGTGCACTGGTGGTGCTGGGGGAGGGAGTCATTGTAAGGAAAAGACACTCGAGTGACCATGTGGTTTGGGTACTGTGTTCTTTCATGATTCATTCTTATTGTACTGTCTCAGCAGATGAGGGAATTGTCTTTTCTAACCCCTTTGGAGGTTAAGCCTAAGCCCCCCACTAAGCTGCTTGGGGTACAGTCTTTCAAAGCTTCACAAAGCCCTCAGGAACATTTTGTTATTGTTTTAATTAAAAAATTAAAGTCAGATGGGAGGATCCTATTTTAATAAAAAGGCAAATCTTGGGATAAACGAGGCTCTGTCTATTGGCCTCCTCTAATTTTGGGTGGTAATATTTCTATGCTTTTTTTTGACCACAGCTAATTGAAGTCAGGCTAACATTCCCCTTGCTGACCACATGTGTACCCACCTATGGTGAGAAATTAATTTCTATTCTATATTCTATATTAAAGTTTTACTAACTTCTTGGTCTACTAAGGAAATTAAATCCTGCTTGCTACCCACATACCCCAAACCACACAGTAACCTTAATCTTTTATCCAGGATGAAAGGGTCTTTCAGCAATTTGTTGAGGATCTTTTTGGAATTTTCGAAGAGGAATTCAGACTGATAAAAAGTAGAAATTATATTGTTGCAGAAAGAGAATAAGTTTGATGACACTTGAAGCTGCCTATGTTCTTGTTAAGTCTAGCAAGAGTGATTTAGTTTTTCTTTTCAAATTATGTTGTGAGTGTATGTGTATTTGATTTTTTAAATGTGAAAAATATTTTGGCCTTAGTAATAGAAAAAAGTGCCTGATTTGTTGAAATCATGAGCTACTCAATGCAAGTTTCCCAGTGATAGCAATCTTTTCTGCCTTCTGTGATGCTGTATGAATAGTGGGGACTTGTGGGCTGAACATTTTGAAACAAATGAAGTTCCAAATATCTGATTCTTGAAAACTCCAAATGGTAATTCTTAGTTTATTAAAAGTATAATGACTTTTTTATTTTCTTGAATCTGTGATCTTTTTGAGATACATGATTTTCTTGATCATGATTTCCAAATTCAATCTCCTATATTGAACTAGGATTCCTATACTTTCTGTGAATTTTCCTTGTTGGTTTTTAAATGTTTGACTCTATAATTTTTTATTCCAGTATTCTTATCTGTGGCAGAGAGCAATTCTGCTGGTATCTATAGACTGAACCTAGTATCACATCAGCATAGAGCTTTGGTATGCATACATTTGGACACTTCACCAACATCATAGGCCCTATCTTTTGTACAGGGCTAAGTGATTTCCAGCTAAGGTTATTGCATTGAAATATGTTTAGAGTATCTAAGGAAAATGATGTCAAACTCTGGGGTTTGAATTCCTATAACTCACAGTGCGTAGTTTGGTTTTCAGTTCAAAGTTTCTAGGTTCCAGATGCATGGTTATTGGTTGAGAGTCTTGTTTATTATCAAGATTTTGGACACAGAACTAGAAATGTAGTTCAGTTACAAAGTGTTCACATAGGCATATACTATGCCCTGGGTTCAATTCTTAGCACCAAAAATAAACAAAATAAAATAAAGGGAGTTTTGAATATAAGTTTAAAAAGTCTGTAAGCCTTATATTTGCAATGCTTATTCTTTTAAGAAAGTCTCATTTTTTATAACAGTATGTGGTGACCCAGAAGATGAAGCAAAGGATAAGAAAGAGCCAACAGCTTGCTGTAAATGGAAATATCCTCACTGAAATAAAAATAGAATTGAAAAGTTTGGAAATCGTACTTTAGAACAAGTAGGCACCTCAAAGACTCAACAAATACTTATTTAATCCCTGGTCTCTTCCAGAGTGTCAGAGTAAATTATACTTGACATGTTCATTTGGCTCTCCCAAATAACCTTCAAAATCAACATGGACAATACTGTACATAGTACTTTTTACACTAAGTGTTTTTTCTTATATTTCCTTTTTAGTTAATGCAGATATAATAATTACCTATTGCTACAAAACATTATCCCAATAATCAGTGGATGAAAACAAAAGATAAACATTCATTTCTCTCACAATTTCTTTTAGGAATTGGAAGTAGCTTGGCTGAGGGATTCAGGCTCAAGGATTTCCATGAAGTTATTATGGTCAAGGTGTCATCTGGGCCTGGAGTCAGCAGGAGGCTTCAATGTTATTGCTGGATCCAGTTCTAACCTCGGTTCCCCTTATGTTGCTTGCAAATGGATGTGGGCTATTTGGGGGAGGCTTCAGCTCCTTCTTTACATGGAACTGTCTCAGGGCTGTTAAAAAGAGGGATCCAAAGGAGAAAGAGTCCAGTGAGAACGCCTGTCTTTCTGACCTAAACTTGGAAGTCAAATAGTATCACTTCTCTCTTAATCTAGTCATTAGGAAGTAGTCCCTTGATTTTTGCCTGCATTTGAGGCAAGGAGAATTAGGTTCTACTTTTGGAAGGGGAGACTGTCAAAATTTGAAGGCCTGTTTTAAAATTTAAAGAATGACACAATTCAGCCAGTGTTGCTGGTGTTTCCTGCTAAAGAGTTTCTAGAGGCCTTTCTTATTCATCTCATTTCTCTCTGTCCTACTTCAGGTTCTTAAGACACCTTACTTCTTAACTCGTCCCTTGTGTCCTATCTTGTGTTTCTTAACTGTCTGCATTGTCCAGAAGAGGAATCTAACTGTCACTGTGTCCCTTAAGATTCATAATTAATTCTCTAGCACACAAGAATAAACCACAGCACTTTGACCTAACATAAAAAGCCCTTTAAGTTCCCAGCTTCTGATTCCAGATTCAATCCCCTTTTCTCTCTGCTTTAATTTTTTTTATATTTAACTTTGTAATTCTTTGAACATGTAGTCATACTTCAGACACTATTATACTCTGTATACCAAAGGCCAAAAAAATTTGTGAAAGTACAGCTAGTAAATATCTCTAACTTTGTCAGCCAAACTATGTCTGTCATGACTAGTAAGATGTGCTGTAACAATGGAGTATGATTACTATCAAGTAAAACTTTGTTTATAAAAATAGACAGTGAGGCAGATTTAGCCCATGAGCCACAGTTTTCTCATGCCTGCTCTATAATATCTTTTTCTTGAATAGTATGCCCAACATTTTTGTGTTAATACTAATGATTCATCCTTTAAGAATCATCTAAAATATTGTCTCTCATTTAAACTTTCCCATGTGCTTCTAGTTTGAACTGGGATCTTTTCTTCTATGGTCCCATGGCAGCCTGTACAATATTACAACATTATCACTTAAAATTGAAATTGTCAGCTTTTGGAAAATATTTCTCATTAAACTGGAAGGGCTTTTTAATTTAATTGAAATTGCATTACCAAGCATAGTTCTTAGCTAGTGTGTCAGACTGAATTAAGTGAGTTTAGGACTAACTTACAAAAAAACCCTTAAGAAAATATAATGGAGAAAGGGATTATATGGTAGAACAACTATCCTCTTTATTTTGTCAAGTATGGTCTTCTGTTTTTATTGTTTATTGAATATGATCTGTTGATATTCCATTTTGTATCATATAAATAAAGGAAATGGGGTCTGAGGATGTCCAAAGGGCAAATCTAGAGTTAAGTATATTAAGCCTTTCCTACCTATGATTTTTTGTTATGAAAAACATTCTTCCAGGAAACATGATCCATACGATATGTCTTGACAGTATATGTGTTTATTAGAATTATATGTAGAATAGCTGTGCACACACCCACATGCACACACCACACACACAGGAAGAAGTACACAAATTCCCACTCAACAGAGCTGCAATGATGGAGAGAATTCCATTATCCCCATGTTTCAACAGGTGACTCTAACAGATAGTCAGGGTGAGAATCTAGCAGCATAAATCTCATATAGAAAAATGTAGCATGATATTTCAGATATAATGGTAATAGAAAAACATCGCAATAGAAAAACTCTTACATACATCATTCTAAATGATTATACAACTTTAAGTGATTCTTCCCTGAGTTTTCTCATCACTAAAATGAGGTAATTGGATGATAAACTCCCCCTACTTCTATTTGTTTTGTTTGCATTGCTAGGGTTCAAATCTGCAATTTTGCAGGTGCCAGGCAAATGCTTTACCATTGAGCAACATCCTGGCCCCAGCTCATACTTTAATTGTATCAGCTTTTAATTAGTCTATTTTTACAGATGCATTGCTATATTTTAATCAATATGTTGTCCAGTCATGTAGTGTTGCATAAATAACACTTCAAAACTTAGTGCTTAAAGCAATGCCAATGATGCTTTGGTCAACAATGTTCTTCTTGGGAAAGGCTTAGTGGGGACTGATTTGTCTACTCGAATGAATATCAGCTAGGATAATTGCAGCTCAAAGCCTGGAGTTGGTAATCATAGGAAAGCTCATTTATGTGAGCTGTGAATATAGTTCCATGGTAAAGCACTTGCCCCTTCTGTGTTAGGTCCTGAGTTCAATAACCAGTACTGAAGAGAGAAGAAGGAAGGAAGGAAGGAAGGAAGAAAGGAAGGGAGGAAGGGAGGAAGGAGGAAGGGAGGAAGGGAGAAAGGGAGGAAAAGAAAAAAGAGCTAATATTTTGGCTGATTTAATTGTTGATGTTTCCAGTTATCTGGGCAGATTCAAGTATCTGAGCCTATGGCCAGAAAACTTCCTCAGGGTCTTTCAAGACTTCTTGACATCCTCACATATCTGGTACACAGCTGCTGGATTCCTAGGTCAAACTTTCAAAGGAAAGGGAATTGAGTGGGGGATTTTCACTATTTGTGACAGTTTCAGAAGACACACAACATTGAGACTACTGTATTCTGTTCATCAAGGCAGTCTTAAGGACCTTCCCAATCTCAAGGGAAAGAGAACAAGACTCCACCTTGTCATAAGAGAGTTAAAAGTTTCTGAAAGTATACTTAGAACAAGAAATGTCCTTGGGAGCATTTTTTTTTTTGTAATCTGCTACAGTGTCAAATTATTTTTACTATAATTGATATTACCATAAAATTTGTAAGACAGGATGGGGAGCTCAGTGGGTTTTACAAAGAAATTAGAGGACATAATTTGCTCAAATTCTGAAGCAAGAATTTTTTTTTTAATCTCTAGTAAATTGCAAAGAGGTGAGCTATGTTTAATATAATAAATGAGAACTATGCCCCCTGTTTAAAGGAACAGGACCAGGGCAATGTTAGTTGTGCTCCAAGAGTGTTATCAGAGACATACTGCAGAAGAAAGCGTTTGAGGAGTCTTGACAGAGTTTTTTGGTTACCTGCACCAATGTTAATTTTCTCCTTTTCCGTTAAGGATTCCCCGATTTTTTAGTGGCACACTCTGTTTATGAGTCCCCTCTGTAGTCTTGGGTGGTGGTATGATAAAGTGTTGTATGAAATATCTGGGAAATGGTTTCAAAGGAAAGAAGATATGACTCACTTTTGTTCTCTACTTCTTTCCTTCTTTCTGATGACTGAACTGTTACACATACTTCCTGAACAGTTAGGGTGAAAAATGAAGCAAAATACTAGAGATGGCTCTCTGATGATAATAAGATCACTGTTCCAAGAATGTGCCTCTCCCCTAGACTTCCTTTACATGAGAAAAATGTAAGATTGTGTTTTAGTTAATATTTCTCAGATTTGGTCATATTGAATAGAGCCTAATCCTAACCAATACAGAATACATGCATTAGTTTTACATATTGTAATCATTACATCATAATTGCTGATTTTTTTGTGCCATCTTATATGAAATCTGTGGGAGGCCACCTGCCCATAAACTGAGCATCCTCTCCCAGCCTTGAGTAAGGGGGCTTTGATCTGGCATTGCACTCCATAGGATGTGCAATGCAAATTGCCACCACCTTTGCTCCACAAAGAAGTTTGCTCTGTCCCTGGACATGGGCATTACCCAATGGGATTGGAAAACCCTCCTTTGAAACCTCATCCCCTGCCTTATTTGGAGAATAGTATTCTACCAAAATTCCTTTGTGTGTCCCCCTATAAAATTGATTCCATTGCATGCTGTCTTTCCAGTGCTCTTCTAGCATGGAAGCTGATCCTTAAGCTCACAGAACTGTCCTACCCTCGATATAAAAAGTACTTCTATGTCCTGTGCTTTTTTGCCATTTTCTTATCTTACTGCTGCATCCAGCTCTTTTGAACCCAGTTCATCTCATCAGTGTAGGTTGCTGGCAAGAGGAATCAACATTGCAGTGTTTTTTAAGTCACCCAGAGGCCTAAAATTTATGCTATGCAATTGTCATGTCTTCTATTATTATCTATGAGATCTCTGATAGATCTATATACACTTTATAATTGAATAGAGTTTATAATTTTGGGTCAATAAGCAGTTCAAAGAAAATTTACCTTTTCTTTTATGTCAAATAGACTACTTCACAATATTTTACAGAAAATAATGTGATAATATACAAAACAACTTTCATAATTGGTCTGAAATAAGAAATACGTATCAACAATTGTATGCTGTTGATGGTTCAGGTGATTCATAGCTGTATGATAATGACTATATGTAATAAGAATAAACAATCATTTGTTTCTGAATGATGAATAATAATTTGTGTCTGAATTGGTCACAAGGTTATAAACACTGGGGAGTCATGTAGGTGGCTTTTGAGATGATATGATGATGACTTTTGATCATGCATGTACATCTGTTCTCTCATTCTTCTTCATCCTTCTATGGGTGAGTTCATGCTTTGCTCAGGGAAAGGCACCAACTCAGAGTGTTTTATGCTTAGTAAGTGGCTTGAAAACCTTGTGCTCATTACTACAGTTCCAAAGTAGGTAGATGCCCATGATCCAGAGAGTGCAATTTAAATTCTAACCAGGGATTTCTTTTTCAGGGTGGGCATGGGGGAAATCCTTGTAATCATGTGCAAGTAATGAACCTCTGAAAGCTAGTATCACCCCACATGGGGAAAGTCTACCAAAAATTAGATAGGATTAAGCTAAATGCAGAGGACATCAATAGTATGAGAGTATAAGAGATAGGGTTGATAGGGCAGGGAGACTCATTCTTAATATTTATATAGTCAGTGTTGCCATTTTTTGCCTATACTGCCCCTCCCATAAAGTTGTTAATGAAGCACCTCCTGAACATATAGGGAGCTGCTAATTAATGCCCCATGGGCTGTCTCTCCAGAGCTTGCTTCCTCCCTTAATCATTCCACCTTGGCCCTTCCAGCCCACCTGCTTCTCACCTTTTGGCCATTCCACCTGGGCATCTCTCTCCTTCAAAGAAAGAATAGAGATAAGAGGGAAGAGAGCAGGAGAACAAAGAAAGTCTAAAATGCATAAAAGGGGCAGGACTCTCTCACTTCTTGGGATACCAGGACAAGAGCTATGGCTCCCTTCTCCCTCCCGAGAGTAGTCTGTTACTATTTTTTGAATAAAACGTGTTTTACATGCTTGCCTTGGGCACTTCTCTAATATTCAAATTTCAACATTTAAGGAAGCAGAACTCATTATCCACAACCAGTGTATCCCTTAACCTCCTGTTCTCACCACTTGAATCTGTCTATGCTCTATCAACCCTACCTAGGATTACTCATCCATAAACCAAACAACCAACTAACTAATCTACCCAACATCAAAGCAATTGCTTATAAAAAAGAATGATAATATAATATAATATAATATATACATGATTATATAAGTGCACTTTAAAATCATGGAATATGAGAGAAAGGCTTTTAAAACTATGTCAATGAGGGAGAGCTCCAGGCAATTGTATCAACAATTAGTCTTCCAGTACTAGGTAAACATAAA
Source organism: Callospermophilus lateralis (assembly GCF_048772815.1). Classification (NCBI taxonomy): domain Eukaryota; kingdom Metazoa; phylum Chordata; class Mammalia; order Rodentia; family Sciuridae; genus Callospermophilus; species Callospermophilus lateralis. Next base: position 34,846 of record NW_027513182.1, read on the forward strand.
TACAGCAAGTATCATCTTTGTAATATTGTACTAAAGAAACACAATTTTCTAATATATATATATATATATATATATATATTAGAAATATATATATATTACTTTTATCTTAGATCTGGTGGAAGTACTCTGAGGACTTTATTTTCTTTTATTTTTTCTGTTAGTCTAGTTCTAGTACAAGAAGAAGGTTAAAAAAATCTCATTTTTAAGTTCAGAAGTTTGAATGGATTGCTTGACAAATGTATAAGGAATATTGTCAGAATATAAGAAAAAAGTATTACATAAATATTAGAGAAGCATTTAAATGTTTTCAGAATAAAGACTACAATAAAATATTAATTATTAGAATATACCACTTATACTAGGAAAATACTACTTATACTCTAATAAACGTTGGTAAAAATACCTGCTAAACATATGAGGAGTAAACTTGATCTTATTTAACATACTTTTCTCACAAGACAAGATATACTTGAGGTCTTCTTCAATGTTTTCTTCTGTGCTGTGCAGTTTACATTGTAGATTCTTTTACTTCTTTGGTTAGACTAATTTTCAGATATTTTATTTAAATTTTTGAAGTTATTATGATGGTTTCTTTGTCAGCTGACTCACTGTTGAAGTATAGAATATCTATTGATTTATGAGTATTTATCTCATATCTTGCTACTTTGCTAATTATATTTATCAGCTCTAGAAGTCTTCTGGTGGAATTTTGAGAATACTATTATCAGCAATAGGATAAGTATTATCAGCAAAGAGAGATAGTTTGACCTCTTCTCTTACTATTTATAACCCTTTATTTTTTTTAATTGAAGAAGAACACTGAAAATGGAAAGAACTCCCATGTTCTTGGATAAAAAGAATTAATATTGTCAAAATGACCTACAACCAAAAGTAATACACACATTCAATGCAATCTCCATCAAAATACCAATGATGTTCTTCAGAGAACTAGAAAAATCAGTCCTCAAATTCATTGGGAAGGATAAAAGATGTGGAATAGCGAAGCAATTCTAAATAAGAAAAGTGATTCAGGAGGCATCATAGTATCCTATCTCAAATTGTACTAAATAGTTACAGTTAAACAAACAAACAAAAACAGCATGGTACTGGCATCAAAAAAGACATGAAGACCAATGTAACAGAAGAGAAGACACCAAGACAAACCCAAATTCTTATAGCCATCTGACAGTTGACAAAGGTGCCAAAAATGTATAGTGAAGAAAAGACAACTGTTTCAACAAATCTGCTGGCAAAAATGGGCATTATATGTAAAAGAATGAAATTTCACCCTGCACAAAAGTCAAATCAAAAATCAAATGAATTAAAGATTAGGAACTAGATCAGAAGCTTTGCAACTGTTAGAAGAAAACATACGATCAATAATTCCTTATACAGGGGCAGGCACTGACTTCCTCTACAAGATCCCGAAAGCTCGAGAATCAATGGTGTGCCTTCAAATTATAAACTTCTGCACATTAAAGGAAACAATTAAGAGAGTGAAGAGAGAACCTAAAAAATAGGAAAAAAAATCTTTGGCAGTCAGTCCTCTAACAGAATTAATATCCAGAATATATTTAAAAAACTCAATGCCAAAAAATCAAATAACTCAACGGGCAAATAATTAAACAAATTTCTCAAAAGAAAAAATACAAATGTGGGTTGAGGCTGTAGCTCAATGGCAGAGTGTCTGCCTAGCATGTTTGAGGCACTGGATTCAATCCTTAGCACCAGATAAAAATTAAAAAAATAAAATAAAACAAAGGCTTGATGTTCATATACACCTATAAAAATAATTTTGAAAAATAAAAAATTCAAATGGCTAACAAATATATGAAAAAAAGTGTTCAATATCTCTAGCAATCAGGGAAAAGCAAATCAAAACTACTCTAAGATTTTATCTAACCCCAGTCAGAATGGCAACTATCAAAAACACAAGCAATAATAAATGTTGGCAAAGATGTGGGAAGAAATGTACACTCATATATTGCTGGTAGGACAACAAACTAGTGCAACCATTATGGAAAAGGCCCCTCAAAAAAGTAGGAATGGATCCACCACATGACCCAACTATCCCATTCTTCAGTTTTTATCCAAAAGAACTAAAACCACTATAGTAATGCAGGCACATTAATGTTTATAGAAGCACAATTCACAATAACCAAGTTATGGTACCAACTCAGATGCCCATAAACAGATGAATGGATCAAAAAATATGGTGTATATACAAGGAACTTTTTACTCAGCTATAAATAGGAATTTTTTAAAAATGGCATTTACTGATAAATGGATGGAAATGACAAAAAGCATGCTAAGAAAATAAACCAATCTCAGAAAATCAGGTGTCAAATGTTTTCTCTCATACGTGGATGCCAGAGCAAAATAAGGAAAAAGAGGTATAGAATATTATAAAAATAAAGAGTAGATCAGTGTAACAGAACAAGGAGAGCATAGCAAGTGAAGAAAGAAGGGAAAGGGGTAGACATATGGAATGTATTTAACAATATCATAGTATGCATACTTATATAAGTGTATCATACATTTCACCTTTATGAATATACAGAAAGCACTAATCAAACATAGATAAATAAATAAAGGAGTGAAAGAAAGATTAATAGAGAAGAGGATATACAAAATACAGGAAAGAAGGGAAACTGGTAGAATGGAGATTAAAATCAAATTCCTTACATGTATTTCTTTGTCAAAGTGAACCCAAATACTATGAATATTTAAATGCTCAAATTTATTTATTTATTTATTTATTTTTATTAGTTACACATGACAGTACAATGATCTTGATATATCATACATTTGAATCAAATGGAGTATAATTTCTCATTTTTCTGAGTGTACAGGTTGCAGAATCACATTGGTTATATAGTCACGTATATATATGCAGCAATACTAGTGTCTATTTTATTCTGCAAATAAATGCTTTAATTTTTTTAAAAAAGATATATCTGATCAGAGGACACAATTTATAAAGCATTTTAAAGCAATTTAGGAACAAATTAGTTTTATAACATAAATAGAATTTCTTTTCTTTATTGGAGAGCAAATCTCTAGTAATGTACTTAGGACCCTGGTGTTATCTATTAGGATATGGCATTTCAAATTCATGGGACTAAATTTTTTATTGTGTTCTGCTTCTATTTTAAAGCTCAATTTCTAAAATACTAAAAGTTTCCTTTAAAAACTAAAATGTTAAAAACAACTTTTCTGTGGAAGACAGTGTGCTTCTTTTATAAAGCTTTGGATTTTTCAGTTAAATAGAGATGTTTACCTGAAGTAAACATGATATAAGACTGAAAGCTTGGAATGGGCTTAGAATTTTATTACTTTTCCCCCAAAAGAATCATTTTGAGTAAGGTAGCTGATGTCATGAGTATTTTTGAAAAAAATAAAACTTAAAAAGAGTAAGAGGTAAAATATACTGAAGAATTTTACTTGTACTTTACAACAGTGACAGCGAAAGAAGGGTGAAATTGATTAGAGATTAAAAACACAGATCTTCTGGAGTCAGAAAGTGAATTGAAAAAAAATAGCATTCACAGGGAGAGAGAGTGTTTAAAAAGCTGTTTTATAAATTATGACATTCTTTCTCAGCAGTGGGGGCCTTTCCATGTTTATGAAGAGGTATGCCGTCATTGTTCTTCATTATTCTTCATGGTGACACAGTGACATGGCAAGATAAAACCTTAAGTCTGCCTTACAAACACAAAAACCAAAAGAAGCATATAAGGATGGATTTCCTTGAAGCCAGTGAGATGGAAGACAAACAAATACAAAACAGAATTTTTACAGGACTAAAATATTTTGAGATTAATTTATTCCAATATCATGCTGGATTTTGAATCTTTATTATTGTGTTATTTGTAGATGCTCTGATGCCATTAGGTTAGGATTTCTCATAATTACTTTAGTTACCACATTATCAGAGAAATTACATACACTACAATGCATCCAGGAGACAGGACTCTTCATTCACTCATGTGGAGGAGCTACTAGTTCATGAATATCTGGGGTAGGTTTTTAAAGATGTTACAATGTTCCCATGCTTAAAAAAAGGTAAGATCTATCAAAAAAAAATCTAAGGTCAATAAATAGAGTCAAGATATTTTGCTTTGAAGAAAATTTTTTTTTACCTTTTCCGAGTTCTCCTGCCTATGGACAATCATTTTTTATTTTCTGAATTCTGAATACATCCTATAAATAAATCTGAGTCCAAGTAACATTTTTTTGCACTTTTTGTTACATACCTAACTCCTTACATGCAGGGCAGACATCCTCTTATTAAATTATCTATGGTGTATATGACCAACATCTCTCTAGTAATATCAAATAAATATTGTTAATTATTTGCTAAATTTTAAAGCATCCTCTTTATTAACTCAAATCTACCTGTCAGCATAATTACTGTCATTAAATAATATGTTCAAAAAGGTAACTATTTGTTAAGTCTGCTGCATATAAAACAACAATGGATTACTTTTAGAGCATGTGGGAGTATATTAACTGTTATGCAAAGCAAAAGAGACAGTTATTTTTTTCATTAGATCCTATTGTGAATTACAAAATTAACAAGGTTGATATATAGGTACATATAATACATACATATATACTTGCATTATAAATACAAATGCATATACATATATTTTAGAGAGAGAGAATTAAATATCCATGTAAATCACAAAGACTACTGAGCACTCTATGCAAATTGGGCCCCATGGACTGGCTATTATTTCCACACTATTAGTTACTGGTATGCAGTGAGATAAAGAACTTGAGCCAAAAATTAAATCAGATATTGAACTAAGCACAATATTTAGTTGAATGACCTTCATTTTCTTTTTCTTTTCATAGCAGAATGTTCTTATGGAAGAAAGAAATGACTTGATTTATATGTTGGCAAAAATTCCTGATCTTGTGGCCTGGCATCTCAAACAGCACTGAGATATGAAACTAACATGCTTAGCTTGCACGCCAGAGGATCTATCATCTATAAGACCTTCTTTTGCTACCTTCACAATGTTGACCATGCAGCTAATTGCAAAGGAAGATGATTCACTGACTGACAACACCCTATTAGTGCACCTTGAGAACACTCCAACTTGTGTTATAAAAGTACTAAACATGTTACAGGACCACCACCACCAAAAAAACAAAAACAAAAACAAAAAATCTGGCAAAAATGTAACCAGGATTGTTATATAAGTACCCATAAATATGTCAGTAAGTTTAACAGCTTAATAAGCAGATAAATTTGGAGTAAAACTATAATAGGTGACCCATTCTTACCAATTGAATTCCCCAGGAGTTAAAACATTGAATATCATCAAGTAGTACTAACAAAATTCAGGGCAAGGACATATGGTGCCCTTGTCTGAGGTAAGTCTACACAACCATCCTTCTTTCCCTGTCATCCTTCTACACTGTGTCCTATCATTTTATTGTCCTTGGAATTCTTTCACTGACAACAATGTTTAATCTCCTTTTTTATTCCTCTTTGGTGCCTCCCTTGTATTATTTTGTACTTATTCTTTCATTTTATACTTATTCTTTCATTTCTCTGAATAAGTTTTAAGATCCTCGAGAGCAGGAACTATGTTTTAACATACTTTTTATATTTGTTGTCATTAATCCCCTCAGAATCCAGCAGAGTGCTTCTCATACGGTGCATGGTTAAATCCATATTTGTAAATGACATTGAAGAATAATGCCATGTTATCCTAAATGAAAAGGAGGAGACTGCTGAAGAGCAAAGAAAGTTTTTTTCTATCTTTGTGTTCAAAGGCATATATTATGTGAATGCACAGAAAATAAGGACCAGTGGTCTATTAATAGCTTTAATTTATTCTTAGAATGAGAAGGGATGGAAATGAAAACTTTCACATCTGGGAGGGAAAGGACAGGGCAAAAAGCGACATCAAACAACCAATGAATATAAGACAAAAGAAATTAGAGGTAGAATCAAGGATTAATCATTTTACCAGTGAAAAATCTGAAGTTGAATGAGAGGTTGCCTAGATAGCTATTCATAAACTCCACCTCTAACAACTTTAGATAGCAAGCAGGATATTATTAAAGAAAAATTAGAAAAGTAGAATGTCTTAATATTTGGAAATACCTAAGATGTCATCCATAGAAATATAATGTAGCTTAATGGAGATATTTACTTAAATTAGAAGGAAGAATTCAGGATGTTTCAAAATTTTAAGTACATGGCATGGTTTTCAAAGCAGCTGAATCCCAAACACGTTTTCTCCAGGAGCAGGAACTCCTTTTATTCTAGAAGAACCAGCCAGTAAGATAGTTATCACCTGTCTGATGCAGCCTTGTGATACGCTGGTAACTAAGTGCAGCTACGGTGATACATTCTCACAGACACCAAGACCCCGAACTAGTCTTTGTTGTCACTGACACTCTTTATACTTTGTATTCTGCTGAACTGCCAAAATGATATTAATTAGGGAGCAAAGAGCTATTGATATATCTTGTTTTCCCCATGTTGCTTTCAAAGTCAAATGCAGTCAATTGGCAGTAATATTCTACTCTAGCATTTTAGCTTCTTTTGTGTTGTTTGGTAACAACAAAGATTGAGTCAATTAGAAAACTCTCAGAGCTTCTATTCAATAGGAACTTGACTTCCATTATACTATAATATTCCTAATGATATCCTTAGGAGGAGTTTTTTATATATATTTATTTTTTAGTTTTAGGTGGACACAATGTCTTTATCTTACATTTATGTGGTGCTGAGGATCGAACCCAGTGCCTCATGCTTGCTAGGCTAGCACTCTACCACTGAGCCACAACCCTATCCCCAGGAGGAGTTTTAAAATAAAAACATTTCTAAAGGAATTTTTTTACTAAGTGTTCATAATGTTTAAAAGTATCTCACACTTTTGTTAAACCCATAGCAATGTTAACTTCATTTTAAATAAAATTGCTATCTGTACACTAAGTAACAATCTATATTTGGGCTTGAACTTCTTTGGACAATTTACACTTATATATGCATGCTACATGGTTACTTGCAAATGTGAACAGTGTGGTGCTCAATGGAGCTGTGTTGAAGGCCTTGTATCTTTCAATGTTTTGTTGCAGGATTTCAGGGAAATAACCAACCCTTTTTATATACCTTATTTGCCAATCCACAATGTACTTGTAATCAAGGCATTAGTGAGGTTGTTAGACAAAGGACCACATGCATGTTGAGCTCCCTGAGTGATATGCGTTGTAGAACTACAATACACAGGCAACAGAAGGCGCTGAATAGATGGTTGCCTTGATGATCATAAATAAATAAATATATATTGGCTAATTATGTTGATCAATGGTTGAAACATTTATTTCACAAGAAGGAGGTGTACTTCTGAATCACTGTCATCTAGTCAGTGTGACAGTCTTGACCTTCACAGGACAATTTCCTGACTAGTCCTGTGAAGCACAAGTTATGTGAACTCTGTTTCTGGATTTATGTTAAAAAATTTGCAAGGTATTAGCTTTCCTCATGATACACAGATAACCAAACTCTTATTGATTACATCTGAGAATCCCATAATATTGACTCAAACTCTTATGTGCTTGTTATTGTCTTCTTTCTTAAAAAAAAATTAGGTGTAATCCCAGATGACATGTTGTGCTAGGGGTAATTGAAGCTGTTTCATACATTCAAAGGAATTTTTACTAAATGGCTATTCTGTGGGAGTGACTATTACTATATTAACAAATAAAGCCTTTTAAAAACCTTTTCTTATTAAAATAAAATTGTCCCAGAGTCTTACAAATTTTGATGGGATTTCAAGTCTTCTTAGAATTATTTCAGATTGTATGTTTTGTGTAACAGAAAGACAAACTCACTCTGTTGCTAACGATACTTCTGAAACAAATATTTTTTAGATCTTAAAATGCTATAGACCTTCTTATACCTTTCAATGTCCATGCTTTACAAAAGCATGTAGGAGGATAAATCTAAAATAAAATTATGGAATAAAAGAACATAAGTGATTTTGCCAAACTAATTATTAATATAACTCTGTTTTCTATTAAGAGTCCTTTAGATACAATGAATGTTATTAAATTGTCTTCTTTGTGTTCTATACTCCAAGTATTTTTAAAATTCTTATTTAGATAGCCACAGAGCAAAATTGTAGAATAAATAGGATCTTTTAGATAATTATGATTAGTCTTGCATTTTGTATCCCACTTCCAAGAAAATGAATTATTCTCAAGTGTTTATAGTACATAATTGAATCTTTAGTATCCTAAGAAACCGAACACTTGCAATACTCTTGCTGTCTTTTCAAACCAACTGTTTACACAAAGCTTGAAAATCTTTTGTTCATGCTTACTGTTTGATAACTACAGTTTTTGAGCTCTCACTTCTGATATTAATGATAAGTCAGATGTGTTACTGGATATACAGAGGAGAAATAGTATTTCTTGAATCAAGGTTGATTTTAAAATCAGTCTTGGTGTAGTAGCATGATGGAGCAGCAACCATCATTTCTGCAGGCTCCAGCATCATCTAGTATTAAAATGTCCAGGAGACTTTTTATCTCAAAAGAACACTGAGTACAGCATGGGATAAGATAGCAATGGAATCCCCTTTTTAATGGAAACCCACAGTGAAGCCTGACTACACCAGTCAGCTCTATCCTTGCTCCACCAGCCAGGCATCCTGCCCGACCTTGAGGAAAAGACAAACCATGACAGGCATGGTGTAATCTCAACAATGTAGTGTTGAATCCCTGAGTATAATATGATATCTGTCTATTTTAGGCTGAAGATCTGGGTTGTTTTAGCTTAGTAATCTCTCTTTTCATAGAGGTATAAATTGATTATGTCTTTGAAATTTTATATTATAGTTATATATTTTCCTAATAAAAGGTTCATAAATGCCAATTTATCAGAGTATACTTTTTTAAATTCTAAAACATAATCATCATAATTAGTAAAACCAGGAGAAGCCATATTAAGTGCCCATGTTTTATTTATTTTTAACTAATTAAAAAAATAAATGACAGCAGAATGCATTACAATTTTTATTACACATATACAGCACAATTTTTCATATCTCTGGTTGTATATATTGTTGTATGTTGAAACCAATGCGTGTCTTCATACATGTATTTTTGATAATGATGTCTGTCAAATTCCACCATCCTTGCTAATCCCCTGACCCCTTCATGTTTTATTTATCAAAGGAAATAAAGTTGTGCAGGCACCATTCAGGTTTGAAAGGCAGGCTAACACTTAACCAAATGTGTAATGTCGGCCAAGTAACTTCAATTCTAGGTGCTTCAATTTCATTATTTGAAGAATGAGAATGAAATACTGCCTCAAAGTGTTATTGTGAAGATTAAATTAGATTATACATGTGAAGAACTTTGAACAGTATCTGAGACTTAATATATGCTTGATAAATTTAGGCTCTTGTTTTTATTGTGATTTTTATATTGTATATATTTATAATGTACAGCATGATACATAATATCCATATTCATAATGAAATTATTACTACAGTCAAGAGAATTAACATATCCATCTTCTCACATACTACCTTTTGATCAGTGTGGTTTGAGAATCTGAAATCTATTAGCGAATTTTCAGTATGCAATACAGTATTATTAACTGTATTCCTTATGCTATAAATTCTACCTCTGGACTTACTCACTTTATATAACTGTACATTTGTATCTTTCATCTTTTTATTTTCTTCCCCACTTCATCTCACCTCAAGTGACTACTTTCTGACTATTGTTCTTATATGGTCAACTTTTGGTTTGAATTCCACCATAAATGATATTATGCAATATTTTCCTTGTTGGGTCTGAATTATTTTATTTAGTGTAATGTTCTCCAGACTTATCTGTATTGTATCAAATGACTAGATCTTATTCTTTTTAGGGGTTAACAGTGTTAAACTGTGAATAAGTTCCACAGTTTCTTTATCCATTCATCAGTTAACAGACACTCAGGTTGTTTCTGTATCTTGTGTATTGTGACAAATGCTGTAATGAACATGGAAGTGGAGATATCACCACAAGGTGCTGATTTTATTTTCTGTGGAGTGTATTTTCAGAAGGGGATTTCTGGGTCACACCTCTAGGTCTACTTTTAATATGTTGAGGAACCTTAATACTGTTTTCCACAGTGGCTGTATCAATTACATTCCAGCTAACTGTGTGAAAGTTTTCCCTTTTTTGTATGACCTCACCAACACTTATTATTTTTGTCTTTTTGTTAATAGACCTTCTAACAGATGTGAGGTTATATCATTATGATTTTGATTTGCATTTCCCTGATGATTTGTGATGTGTAACATGTTGTCATATGCTTTTTGTACTATTGTTTACTGAAAATAGATTCATTTTACCACTTGTTCACCTTTTATTTTTGTAACAAATATCTAATATATTTTATTTCACAGTGCACAGTCAATTAGAAAGATCAAGTAATATAATTAGATGTGGAGTCAAAGGGGAAAACAAGAACAAAAGAGATGTTTGAGGCATGGTCCCAAAGATGGAAGAGGGAGCAAGTAGTGGTCAAACAACAAGAAAACATAAATGTAGGGGAGAAATGTGAAAAAATTACAGAATTACAAAACTTACATATCTGGGCCATCTGAAGCCATTTAACATACAAGACATGATGCTATTTCAAATTTTTTCATGGAAGTGAAAATATTATAATAAATAATATTGCATGATTAATTTATTGGCTTTATTTAAAAAAACTTAAGCTCTTTTCAGTGTATTATGCTAAACAATATCAACATGTCTCTATAATATTTCAGTGAGTTTATTATAAAATAGAATTAGTTAATTGAATAAAATTACCTATTCATACATGCAATTCCATTACAAATTCAAATATGTGTACTTAAATGATCCCTTTCTTCCTTGGTCTCATATTTTTTGCCTATTCAGATTCCACACCCACACCCTTGCTACTGCATCTGGGCATCTCCAAGAGCTCATAGAATGTGCCAGTCTGAGGTTATTAAGACTCTATTCCTGTCTGTTCCAGAACCACTCAGAGATGCCCATGCTAAGGCCTTTTCTCTCTCTGAAACTACACAAGGTTACTAACAAATCCCTGAGATCCACCACTTGGCCAGGGCTGACACACTTCTTCTTCTATCCCCATAACCACTTGCTCAATTTTTCTGAGGAACTGCCCCTTGGAGGCCACAATGAGGTAAAAACACACTGTGCCCATGTTCATTTAACATGTTTTTCACAACCTTATGCAGAATTTAGTGAGAATTTACTATGTACTATATATACTGTAGGGATGGAAGTTATGACTGTTAAATACATCTGATCCTTGGTTCACAGTAAGAGTGTGGTAGAAGATGAATGCAAGAAAATCAGCTGTTACATTACAATGAAGCATTTACAGCTGCTAAAGGATGAGGCTTGAATAATATTGTATTTAACCATTCCCTGCTTATTTTACCTTCACCCCAGTATCAGGTAACTAAAATCCAGTGATGTGAAGGGCAGTTTAATTTTGACACTGAGAGATGAACTGCATAATAGGAAGGTACACAAGTATAGCAAGAATCTGGGAGAAATTGCTAGATGAAACTTTACATACAATTTTGATTTTGTTAAAATAATTCCAGTTTCCCCAAATTGATTTTTACCAATTAATATTCCAGCCAGCAGCGTGTGGCTCTTCACCTTATATTGTCACTTCATCAAATTTGATATTATCCATTTTCTTTCCTAACATGTGACAATCTGTGAATGAAACATGCTTTGAAAATTTTTATTATCAATGCATAAATATGCATGCATAGTTGTATAAGTGTATACCAATAAATGTAAACATATAGATGTGCATATATATTTCAAGATTAATATGGGTTGGTTCATAGAACATAACTGCATAATTTATCAAATCATTATATGGCAACCAGCCATGAAATTTACACCTGTGTCAAGATACAGAATACTTTTCATCCTCCAATGTCTCATTCATGCTCTTTTGCTGTGAAAATCTGCTCTCTTGAGCACCATGTAACACTATCTCTCAAGAAGAAAGAATTATAACCCTGGGTCATTCATTTCCTCCTGGGATTCTTCTTCACAAGAACCTTTTAATTCATCCAATTATTTTAAGTCATAAGCTTTTTGTACCTGAAAATGATTCTTTCAGTTCCCACAGGCCTTGAATAAGGAGTTAATTTGGGTTTCATTTGTTTCTATTTGGTGTATGTGTGTGTGTGTGTGTGTGAACTGAGTCATTTCTCAACTTTATCTTTAAAGTTTCCTTTACTCAAATACTTGCCTAGAGTGCTGACAAACCAATTCTGCTTTCTAAAGATGGTCAAGGTGAAGATTATTTATTCCAATGCAATTCTGATAATATTCAGGCACCTCCACATCCATGAATCCTATAAGGATGTTAAGCACTTAGAATAGTCTTTTCATTTTCACAGCAGTATTTGGCATACACCAGCAGGTCAGGTATTATATGAAGAAAATAAAAATAATGAAGCTCACCAAGAGGAAAGAACCTATTATTAATTGTTTGAGAGAGGCTCTCCTTGTAGTGAAAGAAATATGCTGCTTCTTGCAGGATTTCATAGAATCATATTTTTAGGAAGAACTTAAAAAACAATCTATTCACATCCCTCAAGGTTTAGGAGGTGAGCTGATGTGCTATTGACCCCTGCATTCATACTCGACTATTCCTTGTCAGGAAAACAAACAACGAAGGCAAACCACCAGACAAACAACAGCAAAACTAACAACAGCAAAACAAGGAATAGAAATTATAGCACAGGATGATATATATATATATATATATATATATATATATATATATATATATATATATATATATATATACACATACATACACACACACACGTTTTTTAATTTAAACTTTTTCTAATTTGAAAAAAATAGTTAAATAGAGGTAAATGGAACTATATAGCAAACTAAAAATACAGACTTTATAATAACCAAAATCTGGAATTGACAGTATTTGTTTGAATATTTTGCTTCAATTTTTTTTTGGTATATATTATAAAGTTAAATTCTTACCTTTCTCTGAATTGACTACCAACCTAGATATCGGGTATATCCCCCAGTCCCTTTAAAACTATTGTTGCATTCATTTTTATTTTCCCATGACTTTTTGATTTTTATATATGACTGAATGTAGCTATTTTGCATATACTCCTCAGAGTTTACATTTTCCTACTCAATATTAATTTTTGAAACTGAAAGTTATGTCTAGATTTATTACTTATAAGGATACTATTTCTTTGTATTAACATATTTAATTCCATTTATCTATTTCTTCAAAGCCATTACAATTGTTTTGAAATCTTATATGTTGCAAGGAATACTTCCATGAAACTCCAGTGTGTTTCTTTGGGATTGTTCAGAGGTTCTTGACAGGGTCTGACAGGCCATACACCATGCATACTTCACTTTTTACTCAACACTGACTAGATTAGGGTTAAAAGGTTTGTACTGCTATACTTTACTCTTTGTCCAGATCTGGTATTTTTATTATTTTTAAATTTTCCCAGAATTATGAATGTGGAAAATCATTGTGTTGTTTTTTTTTCCTTTTTGTGAACTGCAAATATATTTGCCAATCTTCAGATTTCCTATAAGTTTTATTGTTCCTTTTATCAAGCAAGCTTTTCAAATTGTGATTAAATCAATTTTATTATCCTGTTCTATTAATAATTTGTCTATTTGGTTTTTATTAGGTAAAAAGAAAATCAAAAGAATGATTGTCTTTTCTTTTCCTCTCCTCTTTTTTCCTCCTCTCTTCTGCTCTCTTCCTCCCCTTTCTTCTCTCCCTCCCTTCCTTCACTTCATTTTTCCTTTATCATCTGTTAAAATAATATTATATTTGTTGTATAAATATTTCATACGAATTTTATAATAATTTTACCAAATTCTCAATTTATTTTTACAACCCAAATGGCTAACTGTTGGCAATGACATATGATTCAACTTATATTTTGTTGAATCTGCAGACTAAAATTTGTGGAAAATTAAGCCTTCTATGCTGTCTTCCCCTCAAAGAAACTATAGATTATATTTCCTCTTATGATATTTGGGTCCATAGCAATATTTGCATTTTATATGAATAATTTGTTAAACATTACTTAGATATTTTCGTGGGAACCATACAGTTCTTATCATTATTTTGTAAAGGACATTGATTGGTGTGTAGGAATACTCTATTTTTGAGGCTGTATCTTGTATCCAAAATCAGTTATAAAAACATGAGTTTTCTCATAATTAAAACAAAATAGTCCTATGTCACTGGCTGGTAAATGGATGGTAATGATAAGTGACATAAGTCAGACCCAGAAAGCCAAAGGTTTCTCTGATATACAGAAGCTAGTGTAAATAAGGGAATGGGGAAGAAATGTGGTTGGGGGAGTCCATTAAAATAAAAGAAAGGTCAGGGGAGTAGAAGAAGGGAATTGGAGAGGAAGGAGGAAGGACAAGATAAGAGAAAAACAGTGGAATGAATCTGAATTAACTTTTCAATGTATATATATATATGAATATACTATAGTGAATCTAAAAAAAAATAGTTGTAAAAATGTTTAGGTTCTATTTTTTTTAAAAAATCATGCAAAAATAAGAACAATTTTATTTTTTCTTTATATAGTGTACATTATCCGGTTATGGAAGATTCTATGCCTAATTTGCTAAAATTCTCAATATGACAGCATTAAATTTATCAAATATTTTCTGCAACTATTTTTGTGGTTATATAGTTCTCTTTTAATATTGTGGGAAAGTCAGTTTTTTTCTAATTAACAATCATTCTTATATTCTGAGATAAGCTTTTCTTGTCCAAAATGAATTATGCCTTAATCTCTTTCTCTCTCCCCTCTCCACCTCTTCTCTCTCTTCTTTATCCCAATTGTCTTTCTCTTTACTCCTCACTCCCAAACCTATCCTGCATTTAATTTGCTAATTTTATTTCATTTATAATTTGTGCATTGATGTACATTAAAGAAGGTTAATCTATAACCTTTTCTTTTATCCTCTTTGTTCAATTACAACGTATCGGAATAATAAAGTAAGTATTTTTTAATATTTATTTATTTATTTAATTGTAGTTGGACACAATACCTTAATTTTATTTATTTATATGTGGTGCTAAGGATCAAACCCAGGGCCTCGAATCTGCTAGCACATGCTCTATCGCTGAGCCATAACCCCAGCCCTAAAGTGAGTATTTTATTATTAGTAGTAGTATGTTCAGATTTCCTATTTTTATTTGTATCAACATTTGATACTTTGTGTTTTTTTTCTTGAATGATTAAGTTAATCATTAAGTTACACTTCTTAGATACTCAAGATATTTACTAATTTTGAATTATGCCTACTTGGCATCTAACATTTTTAAATTTACAAAGATCTTTTTTCTTGTGAAGTCTTTTCAAAGAACCAATTTGTAAGTGGGAAGCAGGAACATAGGCCTATGATCAGTGACTTGGGAGTCTGAGGAAGAAGGATTGAAGGTTTAAGGACAGCCTTGGCAACTTAGCAAAACACTGTCTCAAAATAAAAAGTAAAAAGGACTGGAAATGTAATTCAGTGGTGAAGTGCCTCTAGGTTTAATCCCTGATACTAAAAGCAAGTAAACAAACAAAATCCTTGGATTGTTGCTGTTACTATTGATCATCTGAATATTTTGTTTTCTATTTTTCAGCGTTTACATGTGTTTATTAGTTTCCTTTCTTTTGTTTCATAATGGATAGTTTTCTGAGTTGAATGATTAATTTATTTAATTATATTCTTACTGATTTCTGTACTAGTGTTTAAAAACGACTTTCAGTGACTCACTTTTATTTACCAAAATGCACCAATATTGATAGTTTTTGCTCATATTACATTTTTTATATATGAATATTTTGTAATTTCTTATTTGGTTAATACATTTTTAAGGTTTTTTTTTTTTTTTTTTTTTTTTTTTTTTTTTTTTTTTTTTTTTTGCCTTTGAGTCCTAAATATATATTCCTAGAAACAGCATTTTTTATCTGGCTGAGTTAAATGAGCAAATACTTCATTAAGAAAATGGCCTGGTAGATTTTGTAAATATCTGGGTGTGTATGAAACAAAACATTTATTCTATGTAAATAGAAAGGTGCTTCAACATGAGCTTATCATTTAAAGCTAGTTTTTCTCATCTTCCATGTTTATCATTTGTAATGTTTTTCATCAATCAATACGTAAGTAGCTACATTTTAGACATCAGCTTTTTATTTATGCTAAATTCTTTCAAATATTCAGAATTTATGTCGTAAATTATATGCAGTTACTCCCTTGCTTTATATTCTAATGGGCTGGTCTTTATCCCCCTATAAAAATGTACTATTTTTTCAATTAAGGCTTTTCACCTTGATTTCTGTTTTGACTGATATTATCACTGCTGTGAATATTTTCTAGTTAGTATTTTCTAGAATGACTCTTCCCTCTATTTTCATTATTAGTATTTTTGTCCAAGTTACATGTGGTAAAAGATGTTATATAATCTTTATTCTTTAATAAGTGAGTATAACACATTAATATTTTGGTTATTTAACATTTGGATAAGTTTTACTGTCTTACATGATAAAACATGTAAGATCAAGATTTTACTTTGCCTTGGGCTATGTGGCACATGCCTGTAATCCCAGCGGCTCTGGAGGCTGAGGCAGCAGGATTGGGAGTTTAAAGCCAGCCTCAGCAAAAGCAAGGCACTAAGCAACTCAGTGAGACCCTGTCTCTAAATAAAATACAAAATAGGCTGGGGATATGGCTCAGTGGTTGAGTGCCTGAGTTTAATCCCCAGAACCCTCACCCCACACACAAAAAAAATAGATTTTACTTTGCTTTTATTCTCCTTTCTCTTCATTTTTTCTTTGAAATAGTCATAATTTTTCTCATTATTATTATTATTATTTTGGAATTCAACCATTATGTTTCTATTGTTGCTGTGATCACCCTTAAATTGTAACCGGAATATATAATGCTTTATTATTTTTTATTTTATTTTCCCCAATGTTCTTATGGTCTCAGCAGCAAATCATTAGATTGATCCTAATCCTTGATCAAGGACACAGTTTGGTCATTGTCCATTGTGTAGTCATATAATGAGCAGAGATTCACTCACAAGTTTACCCCACACAAGTCTGCACTTGAGAGGGACTCATGCCTGTCTTGGTGGTACCTATCCTGTCCTTTCTCGGACACCTTGGGAAGAATTCCTTATGCATTCCAACACCATTTCCACCCACTTTCTTTTCTGTAGTTTCATCTATGTTTTGATTTTAGTTGTTTTTTAAGTTGTTTTTAGCATTCTATAAAGACATTTTTTCTGTATATAATATCTAGTGATTTATGTTTTTCACTTTATATTCACTCACCCTTGAATACTATGTTAGCTTATCAATTCTGACTTGTATTCTTATGCCAATCCTTTGCCAATTTTATATATTGAAATACATACTTATGACTTATAACATCTTTTTATTCTTTTGTGCGTGTCTTTAATGGAAAAAAATTGATTTTATTATCAGAAATGTGTTTTCCAATAATTCACACATAAGTCATTTTGTTTTTTATTTTAAAAGCCTTCCCAATTCCAAAATTAAAAGATAATCAGCTTTATTTTTGAGAATTTTCAAATATTGTTTTGAGTATAAAATGTCCTTTTTGGTATGAGTAAAGGATTTTTCATTTTAACGTTTCCCATGCAGATGTCTACAAAAAGTCCTCTTTCCAGAAAACCATCATTGTTAGACCTGTCTGGCAGTTTCCTGAAAGCCCCACTCAGGGGTTGGCTTTCTTTGACCTGATTGAGTGCTCACTCATTGCCAAAGATTTCTTTCCCTAAGACATCTGTCAAAACCAAAAGCTAAAATTTTTTAACATCAAGACTCTCTGAGGTAGTGATAGCAATTAGGGAAAATAAAAAGAAAAACCTAAAAAGAAAAGCTAGAACTTTTTCTGGAGATTTATAAGAAAGACCTGGGAAGATCCTATACTCTCATCCTTACTGACTTGAGGCTGTGCACTGTGGCAGTGAAAGTCACAGGCTAATATGCACATACTCTGCTGTGTTGTAGGCACACACCATCATATATATGCATAGAGCATCTAGGGAAGTGTCTGCCTCACTGTCATTTGAATGTTAATATACCAAGCATACTTCAGTGGCTTCATAGGACAACAAATAAAAGAATTATATGGAATGATACCTCAACACATAAAGAATATCAATAAAGAAAGGATATTATAACTCATAGATTATATTTATATTTACTTATAAATGTAGAGAAATTTTGCTGTTTAAAGTTACAATAATTGAAATTAATTAGATAAAAGAATCAATAACAAATTTATACAATAGTAAGAAGAAATCTTCAAACATGAATATGGTTCAATGGAGACCATCTATTTTAATAAAGAGAAGAAGATAAAAATGAAAAATGAGCAGAGTCTAAGATACCTGTAGATACTGCTAAGCAAACCAATATACCCATAAGACAAGTTCCAGACCCAGAAGGGAAAGAAAAGTGTAGGAAGAAATGATGACTGATAAATATGTTAAATTTTATGAGAAAAATTAATCTCCTATACAATAAGTTAAACAAAATCCAATTAGGATAAACTGTAAAAAAAAAGTGCACTTTATCACACCATAACCACAATCTAAAAAGCAAAATTTTGAAATCAGAAAAAAGATTTAATCTATCCTATATATCAGGCACATCCTCCCAATAAAATTAACAACACATTCTTATTAACATTATAGTGGAGTCTCCAGCCAGAGAATAAGGCATGGGAAGGTTGGGGGAAGAATGAAAGAAAAACAGAGTAGAAAGGAGAAAGTAAAACTATTTCTGTAGGTGTCATAATCTTATGCACAGAAAGTCCTATCAGTTCACAAAAAAAATTATTTGACTTAATAAACTATCTAGTAGAGTGTGCAGCATATAGAACTAATATATATTATTGTATGATATTCTATCATATAATAGAAGTAAATTTTAAATAAAATATCAAGATTCATATCCTAAAAACTACATATCACTGTTGAAAGAAATTAAAGAATATCTAAATAATTGGGAAGACAACCTGTGTTCAAAATCAGAATATTTAATATTTTTTTTGTCAGTTTTATATTACTGCAACAAAGTACTAGAGACAATTAATTTAATAGAGAATTTTTTTTGGCTCATGGTTTCAGAGATTTCAATCCATCATTGTTTGACCCTGTAACTTAAAAGGCCTGTGTTGGCACAATACATCAAAGTGGGGGCATGTGGCTGAGGAAGCCTGGTCAATCATGGAAGCCAGAAACAAATAGAGACAGAAAGGTGCTTCAGTTTTTATTTCCCCTTCAGGGGCATGTCCCCAGTGAACTAAATACCTTCCATTAGGTTCCACATGGTAAAGATCTCTTCTCCAATATTCCCATAGCATTTTAGACTGTCAATAGAATCTCAAGTATATGCTTTGTTTTTTTTTTTTTTTTTTTTTTTTTTTTTTTTTTTTTTGGCGGGGGTGGCATTTCAGAGCCAAATCATACTGATACTGTTAAGATGGCAGCACTCCATGAAATAATACATATATTTAATTCAATCCTTGTCAAAAATGCAGGTGTCACTTTTTTTGTACCAATTAACTACTTTTTTTCATGTATAAATGGAAGGGACACAGAATAGCCAAAACAATCCTGTAAAATAAGATAGTTGGAGAACTTATACCGATTTCAAATCTTACTAAAAACTTTAGTACTGAAAGCAAAGTGGTTTTTAAATAAGAATAGAAATATAGATCCATGAAATAGAATTGTTAAAAATAAGTCCTTATTTTCATGTTTAATTTACTTTTAACAAGGACATCAACATGATCCAATGAGTTTAAAAATAATATCTTCAACATGCTACTGGAAAAGCTGGATTTCTGTATGCAAAGAATGAAGTTGAACTTCTATCTCACTCCCTACACAAAAAATATAAAAATTGATCATTAGCCTAAATGTGAAAACTAAAACTTACAAAGTCCTTTATGAAAAATATTATGAGCAAAGAGACATGACCTTAGATCAGACAGTGATTTCTTAATTTGTCACTAAATGCTTAAGTGACTAAAGAAAAAACAAGAACAAACTGGATTTCATCAAAATGACATTTAGTACTGGAAAGTTTACCATGAAAAAAGTGAAAAGACCATCTGCAAACTATGAGCAAATATTTGCTAATATTATTAGGTATAATGTTTTTGTATCTAAAATATTTTTTGAAATCCTAAAATTCTATGTTAAAAAAGCAGAAATGAAAATGTAAAAATGATTTGAATGGGTCAGTTCTTTAAAGAAAATACACAAATAAATAGCCAATAAACATATGGAAAACGCTCAACCGAATTAGTCATTAGGGAAATGCAAACCAAATATAGCGAAGTTATATTGCTTCACATCCACTGGAGTGGCTAACATAAAAAATACAAGACAAAACAGGTGTTGAAGAATATGTGGAAAAGTCTTTATACATTGCTGGAAGCGGTATGAAGTGAAACACTAACTTTAGGAAACTATTTGGCAGTTCCCCCAAAACTCAAATATGGAATTACTATATGACATAGCAAGGATTTTTACAGCCAGTTGATTGACATGTACTTTGAAGTGTTCATAACAATCATATTTGTGAGAGAAAATAAGCAAAACTTGAATATCTTTTTGGTTTATGGATGTGAGTGAAGGATAAGGAGAAATCTAAGATGGTTCTAGATCTGGCTTTCAAAACCACATGAGCTTGAACATCATACACATGGTATGATGATGGCAATAAATTCCTATGTGTGCACTCAAGAAAATTTAAAAAACTATATTCACAAAAATCTCTGTAATTTAATGTAGTGGCATAATACATAATAGTCCAAGAACAGAAACAAATCAAATTTCCCTTAATCCGCATATGAATAAAGAAAATGTAGTACATATTCAAAATGTCATTAAGCGATTAATAAGAATAGAGGCAGTGATAGGTATTACTACACGGGTAGAACTTCAAAACAGTAAAAGAGTCAGGAAAAGGCTACTGCCAGGTGTGGTGATGCACACCTGTAATCCCAGCAGCTTGGGAGGCTGAGGCAGGAGGATTGTGTATTCAAAGCCAGCCTCAGCAAAACCAAGGCATTAAGCAACTCAGTGAGACCCTGTGTCTAAATAAAATACAAAATAGGGCTGGGGATGATGAGACTTAGTATTCGAGTGCCCCTGTGTTCTGTTCAATCCCCAGTGCCACCCGTGTCAAAAAAAAAAAAGAAAGAAAGAAAGAAAGAAAGAAAGAAAAGTCTATATATTGAATGATTTCATTATTTAAAAAATCCAGAATAGTCAAATTCATAGTAGTGCATCAGTGGTTTCCAAGGCCCAATAATTAGAAAGAATGGGGAGTGATTGCCAATGGTTAGAGCTTCAAACTGAGGAAGAGTTTCTAAAAGAAAGTGTTAATAGGTATACAAACCAACACAGGTATATTTTATTTCAAAAACAATGAACTATGCACTTTGAAAGGATGGATTTTGTGAAATTTGAAGTATATGTCAATAAACTGGCTGTAAAAATACTTGAAAAAAACCTATGTGATACAATTTTGAATACATAAAAATAAAGATGTTCAAATATTATTTTTAATATTGACATTGTTTACCTAATATTCTTTTAAAAGTCGTATTAAGAGATGAGAAGTTTGAATAATATTTGATGCTTCAGATTAGGGTCAATAATTTTTTTTGTGATTGTAATCAGTAGTAAGACAGGTTTGTCCCCCAAAGGAAAATTAATGACAAATATTCCAGTACCTTCCTAGATGATTAATTGGGAGTCTTCCATCTTAGGTCCATTGTTGGTCAGCAGGGTTCTCAAAAGATCTTTACATCTCAGAATCCATGTTGGTACAGCCATACACAATAATTCACTCAAATTTCCTCTTTAAGAAGTCAAATTTACTTGGAGTTCATACAAAAATAATTCAGCCTAAACATATATGTAGGTAATTAGAATGGTGTTTGGAGAGTTGTGTCATTTGTAAATAACTGAAAAATCTCTTACTGGTAGAAGCTCTCAGCAAATGATGCAATATCTAAATTTATAGACATCAAATCTATGTATTTGCATTTTATAAGAAGTACCATTTACTCAATCCAATTATTTACTTTCCTAGGTCAACTAACAAACACTTGTGCAATAATCTTACTTAATTTATAAAAATTAGAAATGTAGAATAATATTTCAGGTGCTCCAGTGCTACTATACACTTTGAAGTTGCCTTGAAAACAATAACTTTTTGAAGTATGGTGAGGAGTTTTCTTCATCAATATTTCTTAAAAATGAAGAGACACTAGAAAAAAATAATAACCTTAACATAAACTAAGGTTAAACAATTTTTTTGAACTTTTAAAAATCATGAGTCACTGAGAAGATGTCTCCTTCATAACAGTTACTTTTCCTTGGAAATTCTTTAATATATATTTATCCTTTTATAGTCTGAATATCTATCTGATCAAGAGTTAAATTTTTAAGTATTTTTTGGGAAAATGACATTATAATAGCATTAAGATTTGTTTTAATTTTTTTTAGCTGTAGGTGGACACAATATCTTTTTTTAAAAAAAATATTTGCATGTGGGGTGAGGATTGAACCCAGTGCCTCACACATACTAAGCAAGCACTCTACCACTCAGCTACAACACTAGCCCTAAAAAAACTTTTAAAGAAAAGAGGGAGCAGTCAAAATATGCTCCCTGAATATCATTATTCCTTTTTCCTCTGAAAAAGGATATATATATATATATATATATATATATATATATATATATATATATATATATATAACATATCCAATATCATTTCAATGGCTAACTTTTAAGCATAGACACAAATATTTTTCAATTTCCATTCATCACAACATATATTCATATTACTAAGAAATTTTCACAGTGATTGAAGAATGTGCTATATTTTCTTAGCCTTATGTTTATATGCTTTAAAATTTCATTTCTCCTGTAATATGCATATTTCTTCAAGTATTATTAAAGTTACTTTCTTAAGATGAATGCCCTCTTAAAGTAGTCTGATATTTTTTTAATAAAATAGCCAAACATAAATATTTGGATACAGGAATAAGAAGAGGGAGAGACACTTAAATTTAGCATTTAAGAATTTGAAATTCTTTAAAATTACCATGAGCCCTTATGCCAGATAGCTGACATATTTTAGTTTCTTTTTAGAATTTGTAAAGTGGAGATATGTATACTATGTTAAAATGTTATTTCTCTGAATGTAAATAAAGTACTTGTTCAGAGTCAAGCACATATTAAGTATTCAATAAATAGTATGCATGGTATGATGAAGGCAATAATGATTGCGATGATGCTGATGATACTGATGTTGGTGATGACCGTGATGAAAAGGAGGAAACACAGGAATTTTGACATTTTCCTAATCTTTGTGGTCTTTCAAGATAGGTTTCCCACTTCAAGTCTGTGGAGATAAGCAGTGTGTTATGACAGCTTTGGCTTAAAGTAATACAATAAATTCATGTGTATTAGGAAAGGAGAGAACCTTAGTTTCAACAAATACAATGACTCAAAAGCTAGAGATTCAGTAAAAACTCCAGGCAAATTATTTATTGTGTCTGCATTTTTTATGAATCAATAATAGTTGTTGTTGGTGATGTGTTTGCTTATTGTTTGTAAATACAGTAAAGGTTTGTTTCCATGTTGATTAACCCTAGTAGATAGAATATAATAAACTCTGAATGCTTTCTGTTTTCCAATGGCCTTGTTTGTTTTAGCCTTGAGAACATAAGGAGAAAGTGTGTCTTACCCCAAAACAGCCAGTGGCAGAGTCATGTAGCCCTAGATCCTCTCTCTGTGTGCCTCAGGCATGCTCTACTCATTAGGCAGAAATCCTTGTCCAGTTTCTATGGGTCCACTGGGCAAAAGCTATCTGTAAAATTCTGGAGACCATTGGGCAATAGCTAAACATAACAATAGAACAAAAGGTAATGGACAAAGATATATTTGTCAGCTTAGTGTAAGTAATTAAAGCAATTTTTATGTGGATGTTGTCAATAATCAATATCTATAATATTTAATTATGGGATATTGATAATATATGTTCAGTTTAGTTTTCACATTATGATACAATATGTTTGATACCACTTATACATCTGTAGGTGGACTGAGAGAACACTGGACTGAGAGCCAGGAGATTTCCAGTTTAATTTCATTTATACATTAAATCATTCGGTAATTGCTCATACCTTGAGCAATCAAAGGGTATTTTACTTTTCCCATACCCATAGATTGAGGAGGTAAATGAAATGATCTCTAATTTCCTTGTGGCTGTGGAAGTGCAGGAATGTGTTTTTCAATAATTCTCGTAGATATTAGTATTTCCACCTGCAAGTGAGAAAAGATCAAGAGGAAATAAGTGACTTTTATAGATCACAGAGTGAGTAATTAATGTTGTTGGAATTTGAGTCTCAGTTTGTATCAGAATGAAAGATTATTCTGGCACTATTTCAGAAGACCAAGTCACAAAGACTGAGCAGAACATTAGGTAAGAGGTTAGTTTTGGATCTAATTAATCAATGATGAGTACTTGAAATAAGGTAATAGCAGGAAGCATAGGAGGGTGAAGTATACATAACAATCATATTTTTTAGAGAAAATGAGCAAACCTTGAATATCTCTTTGGTTTATTGATGTGAGTGAAGGATAAAGAGAAATATAAGATGGTTCTAGATCTGGCTTTAAAAACCACATGAATGGCATTCTTGATGATAAGGAATGTGAGTTACATAGAATTGTAGGTGAAAACAATTAAATTAGGAAAGTGTTCTGTCCTAAATGTGTTTATAGAAAAACAGATAGGGAGAGAGAGAGAGAGAGAGAGAGAGAGAGAGAGAGAGAGAGAGAGAGAGAGAGATGCATAGATTGATGATAGATATTAGAGATGACTTGACCATATTTAGACTATAGGGAAAATATCAGAAATATCCAAGCTCATGAGATAGAAATAATAATATGAACTAGGCAGAATAATTGAAGTAAAAAGGAAAAATAAAAGAAAAACCAAGTCTGACAAGGACCTTCTGTGAGCACCAGTGCACAGATGATAGAAGAAAGAAGACAATCCAGTAAGGACACAGCTGCCACTAAAGTAATAAAATAATGAAGAAAGACAGTTTTATCGAAGTCAGGGAAGGCTGGAACTTAAAAAAGAAAAGAAAAGGTAAAAAAATATTATCACCAAATTTAATGAAAAGTGGTATTCAGGTTTGAAAACTAGGAGGATATTGATGACTTCAGTGGCAGCAATTTTAGTAGGTCGGTAGAGATATAAGTCAGATTGAAAAAACTTGAAAAGTAATTGTGAGGTCAGAAAATCAGGGACACTTTTGAAAAATGTAATAGATCTAAGGGTTATCACTACTGGAACAAATGGCCTTTCACAGACTTTAGAATTTATGTGCCAACAATAATCACACTGGCATCATTGCTACAATCTTTTACTAAAGTTATATTGACTATTTCCTTTAAGTTTGAATACTTTTGTTGGCCAGGAAATTATATCAGAGAAGACTGATTTACCTTCTTGGTCCAAATATTGACCCATATATCCTAACCAATTTGAGGTTTTAATGAAACATCCATAGATGTGGTAAAATAAATATTTTACTAGCATAATCATGCCAACTACAGAACAAGTTTTATCAAGTTTTGGACTAAACATACTGCTTTATCAGTGTTACTAAACACTCTAGAATTGATTCTTCTTTAGAATAGAGAATGCCTCATTAGCCACTGACACACCATAATTGCCATATAGTCTATTTAAATCTAGTTCTTGTTAGGGATGTCTTATACTGTAATAACCCTGTCAGTCAACTTGCCACAGATTCTTTTGTGGAGGAAGTTCTCTTGAAAACTTCAAACTATTATTGAATATTATTGTTTGGACATTGTCCTTACTAGCAGGTTTTAATTTTTAATAAGAAAAGGTATTTTGGCTTAACAACCTTTTTTCCCCCATTTTCTCATATGTATTTTCCCATGAGAAACCAATTATTTCCTATAATTGCAATGTGTTTTTTGATTGGAATGTTAGCACAACATCTAGTAATAGATCTGTTACTAGTTAGTAACATAAACTTGGAAAATTCCTATAAAATCTTTGGATATTTATGTTTCTTCTTGAGAGTAGAGGAGTTCCAAGAAAAGTCCAACTGTACAGTGCTGTGGTTTTTCTAAATGCTTTTGCATCTTCTTCAAAAGTCTAGACATAGAACTACCATTGGACACTCCTGCCCCATGCCCTGCAAAAAGTGTTGTCAGTACTACCAAGCCTGTTAGCATTCACATGATATCATCATACCATTTTCTTGGACTGGACATACACAAGAAATAAATGGTACCAGAGCAATTTCCTTAATAGGATTCATACGTGAAACTGAAGAGGAACAACTGTGAGCAAAAAGTACAAAATGGAATGTGTCGGGGGAATGCTGAAGTATAACTTCAAATAAGGTGGCACAGCTGTGAGTATGCTGACAGAATGTATCAACAAACACCATATCTCGAAACATTAGGGAAAAATAGCATTTGTTTAAAAAAATTCTGGCTTACAAGGATCCCTAAAGTCAGAAGCAACCTAACCTCTGGCTCTGTAAACAGTGACAACGTTGTCAAGCCAGAGGATAATTTCACAAGAGCCAAGTGAGGTAAACACTGCTTATTATGACCAGCCTTCCAAAAACAGAAGGTGTTACCAAACTCATTTTCCTCAAACACTTATGCATTAAAATGGAAATAGTCATCTAGGTTCTCCTACCAGACTTCATTTATTTTCAGGTATTAAAGCAAGATATAATGATTAGACTGTTTTGCACATACATAAATTTCACAGAACACATACTGGCCTATTTTTAACATGGCAGATAGACATTTATATTGCATCTCTTGGTACTATTGCTTGAGGCAATGAATTTCAGAGTGCAACTCTCTTTATAAATTATATTGGCTATCAGTTTTATTCTCCTTTACCTTTTCTTTTTCCTTCTACTTACATGATTTTTCTTAAATAGACATATTTACATTTGTATTTCTAATTTTTTAAAATTTTTGTATTGGTACATAATAATCATGCAGAATAGTGGGTTTCATTGTGGTATATTCATAGATGTTAATAGTACCAAAGTTAAAACCATATTCACCCTCCACTGTTCCCTTCCCTCTGCTCTACTGATCTTTCTATTGTTAACTTATAGTTACTTTTTTTGCATCAGTGTCTTGTGGAGGTACATGATGGTGAGATTCACTGTGGTATATTAATAATGAACATAAGAATATTAAGTCAGATTCATTCCACTGTCTTTGCCTATCCCATCTCTCCTTCCTTCCCTTTATAAACCTTTGTTTACTATACTGGTCTTTCTTCTATTATTTTTTTTTAATCCTTCCCCTTATTTTGGATTAGCTTCCACATGCCAAAGAATCCAAAAGATTTAAAATCAGTATATTGCAGTGATGCAGCCACATCAACGTTCATAGCAGCACAATTTACAATAGACAAGATGTGGAGCCAACCTAGGCATCCTTCAACAGATGAATGGGTAAAGAAAATGTGACACACACACACACACACACACACACACACACACACACACACACTGAAGTATTATTCAACCCTAAAGAAAACTGATTTTATGGCATTTGCCAGAGAATGGATGGAAGTGAAGACTATCATGCTAAGTGAAATAAGCCAGTCACAAAAAGCCAAAGTTTCAATGTTCCCTCCAATATGCAGCAGCTAATCTAATTCTGCCCAAACTTCATCATAACTCTGGCAGGTTCCTACCTCCTTTCAAGCTGAATATTTTGCTGTGTACACTTTTTCACACTATATCATAGTTAATAACTTCTTACTTCATTCAGTGTTCTCAACCAAAGAACACATTGAAACCAGACAAACATCACTCTCCCTATACCACCCAATATCCATATCGTCCTTAGGAACAATGATTCTAGGATCTATGGGGACAATGGCATCTGTACACTTTGGAAGTTTTTGGATGATTCTAATATGCAGCTCTGTTTGATATCCATACCTCTCTTAGACAATTGTTAGTAACCTCTATTTTCAATGTGTGACAGACCACTATAATATAGTCTTTTACAGATTTCATTAGATCTAAATGACCCTTATATACATATATATGTATATATATACATTTGTGATTATAATCCTAAGGGTTAGTGTTTTTATTTGAAGTGGTGTATTACCTGACTGTGTCTTGTCAAGAAATATTTCTTGCCCATAATTAAATTATGTCCCAAGCAATTTACTACATGCATTTACTTTTCTGCATCTCATATGAATAATTTAATCAAATTATTATTATCATTTTCAGTTTCCAAATAAAGAAATCAAAGGTCAAAATTTTAAATTATTCATTTTGCATCAGTTAATGGATTGACAATTTAAAACCAGATTTCTTGGTTCCTACTCCAACTCTCTTCTCCACCACCAGTGTTTCCTAAGTAAAATTCAAGGTCAAGACAGGAAGAATAGAACTTATTTTTCTATAATTATTGTTTTGTGCATTTTATTCAATGATGTTAATTTCTCAAATCTTTCATTTTCACATTTTTTTTGAGGGGTGGTGGTGGTTGGTAAGGGAGGTGTACCAGGAATTAAACTCAGGGATACTTCACCACTGAGCCATATCCCCAGGCCTATTTTTGTTTTTAAACAAATTATCCAGTTTGATTTCTGCCTTTAATATATTTAAGAAATGCCTAAAACTGGCTTTGAATTTTCTTTGCATCTATGATGTCTTTTCCATTAAATTTGTGTTTCTATATATATTTATACCTGATTCATGGTTATTGGATACAGGCATTTAAAAAATGATATTTTTTTAATATGTGGACTTTCAAAGTAGAAAATATGCTGGTAATTTATCATTGAATTGCTTAGTGCCTCACTTTTGCTATGGTTGGTGTTGAACTCGAGATCCTCCTGCATTAGCCTCCAGAGCCACTGGGATTACAGGTATGCATCACTGTGCTGGCTTCATTTACAAAGTTTTAAAGACCATCCATACAGTTTTTGTTTTTATTCTTTCACAATGGATATTCAACTTCCTATAAACTCTAGATATTCTGAAAACTTGATTCTAGAAGACTTGTTCATCCAGAGAAAATTGTTTAACAAATGTGTACTTTTACTATTGATATTCTTTTTCTAAAGGGAAGTCACTCTTAAGTTCACATTATTAAATGTTTAGTGTTCCCAAATCACAATGCTTTAAAAATCTTTTAAAGGAAAAGTTGAAATAGAGGAATCACCTCAAATTCTGTTTCATGGATATTCTTTCAAATACTGAATTCAAGCAACAGAGTAGCTATTTCTCATCTAAATATTTATTTGCTTTGTCTCCAGGTATTTACTGTTTTTATTTAGTAACTCACAAAATTGAAAATAAAGCTAACTAGATCCCAAGTTCTAGGGTGCTTAGATAAAGTGCCTGTAGTCTGCCAGTTTTGGGACAGAGTATCTCACAGAAAGTACAAGTTTTATATTTAGACAGAAATTGGCATATTTTTAATGCCTTGCTAATAATGACTTCAACAAAAACACCGATTTTGTCTTCCTACCAACTTCTTTACACCATTAATGCAGTTTTTGGAGAGTGGCCAATTTTATCCTAATGATTATCCAATTTGCTTTCTGCCTTTAATATATTTAAGAAACACCTAAAACTGGTTTTGAATTTTCTTTGCATCTATGATGTCTTTTCTATTAAAGTTGTATTTTCACTTGTTTTTATACCTGATTCATGGTTATTGGATACAGGCATTTAAAAAAAATTTAAATATTTTTTAATATGTGGCCTTTCAAAGTAGAAAATATGCTGGTATTTATGTGAATTTTTTTGTCAATAAATAATAAATTGTCTGACTGTCTTTAGCACACTGTATTGTAATGCTACATTGTGCTTTAGAGCTAGGATTCTTCAATTTAAAGAAGCTTCTGTAATTTCTATCCTACCTAATTGGTCTTTCTGCTTATTTCTATATAGTTTCTCCATTCTTTAATTTGTATAGTTTGTCATTTTTCTGTATTATTTTCTAGGGCAACTACTACCCTAATGTTACTTTTGTTAATGAACATTGTCTTGGCAATTCTCATGTATTTATTTTTTTCTAACTTAAAGTTGTTTGTTCAAGTTCCAAATGAAGAAATTATCTTGTGATTTAATTTGAGATTGTATTATTTTTGGGGTAATTTGGGGAGAAATGACATTTTTATTTCAAAGCATATAGTATGAGTCTCTCTTGTCTATATTGAAATAATTTGTGCCACATTTCACAAATTTTGAGAAACCTCAGTTATTTTACCTAACTTATCAATATGTATCCACTTTTAATTCATGCTGTTAACTTTAAAATTCATTTATTCTGATGTAATTAATATTTTCTTTCATTTATTTAGGTTTGTAGTTGGCTATATCAGTGGCCTACCACTAAACTATGTCCCGAACCAATTTTAAATTTTTAAGTTTGCCACAGAGTCTAAGTTGCTTAGATTAGCCTCAAACTTGTGATCCTCTAACCTATTATACACTGGAGAACCCAAATTCTAAAGAATGTAATAGGAGGCTTCTATTATTTCCCTTAGGTAATAAATAGCAGCTGGATTTTCACATAGATATTCCATGGACTTTGAAGGGCACAGCTTGACCTGGAGGTGTGCAATATTGGAGGGTCTGTTGTGCCTAAAGAGAAAGACCAGATCCAAGTTCTTCTTGTAGAGAATGAAAACCTGTACTTCATCTAAGGTGGGGAGCTTATGGGTTTGGCTCCAACTAATGCTGGAGGAAATCTAGGCTTGCAATGAACATCTTTTGAATGAACAAAAGAAGTTGGAGATTTGCATCCTTCAATATTGGTAACTAATTAAAAGCACCAATAACAACATCAATAAAGTACCATATGTTCCAGTAATATTTAGGTCAAACAAAATAGATCTGAGCACAGGACTTCAAGCTGCAAACTTTGGGATTAGACTGACTTATCTCAGAGGAAAATTATTTTGAACTATGTACTTTTTCACTGGTGAATCAGGATCCAGTGCAGGTCTTGTTAGTTTGGGGTCTGAGGTGGAAATAGAGGTCCCAATCCCCTCCTAATGTGGGGACAGGAATTGCCTCTGACATCCTTGCAACAGGTCCTATGTGAGCATACATTCTCACAAGAGGGAGCTGTGGGCTGAAATCTCTTCCAGATAATATATAAAAATTATTCATGTACATATATCAATATATCATAGTGAATTTCACCTTTATGTATGTGTGTGTGCACATGCCTGTGTATGTATATGTCTGAGTATGTGTGTGTGTATATATATATATACATATATAATGTGTATATATATATATATATATACATATATAATGTGTATATATATATATATATATATATATATATATATATATATATATATACACATATTTATATGACCAACTAAAACATAAATAGAAGAAAGACCAGTAAAGTATTGGCAGGAGAATAGGGGGAGGGATGAGCAAAGGGAAGAGGAAGCACTGAAATGCCTGTATTATGATTCTGTCAAAATGAACCCCACTATTATGTACAATTAATGCACTCATAAAACCATTTTTTAAAAAAATAAAGTGTGTAGGATTCCCAAGAAGTGAAAGCTTAGCAGTGGAGCGTCTGTGGGTCTAACTTCCTGGTGAAGGATAAATCCAGACTTTCCTTCTCTTGTGAAGGCCAAAGTGATGTCTAAGCTAGTGTGCAGATGATGTTTCCTGTACATCCTGGTGTCCTCCCAAGATGCTTCATGCATGTGCATTCTCCAGTGAGTGGACCTTCTGAAACAGTGTGCTCTAGAAGGGTCAGGCTGGCTTGGTTTCTACATTAGCTTCTTAAGAGTGTTGTGATCTTAGGCTTAGTCGATTAAATTTGAAGAAATATATTCTCTTTGAAGCCAGAAGTCTGCAGAATCTTGTGAGGCTAAAAATCTGGGTATCTGCAGGCTGCTTCCTTCTGGAGGCTGTGGGGAGAATTTTTTTCATTTCTTGTGGCTGAGCTTTCCTTGAATGGCTGAATTGCTCCCATCTCCACTTCTGTCATCTCACTGTTTCTCTTCTCTTGTCAAATCTCCCACTACCTCCCTCTAAAGAGAATTATTTGTGATTACATCTGAGACCTACTTATATAAATTAAAGTAATATTTTACCTCAAGATCCTTGATTAGGTTACATTTGGCTTAGTCCTTTTTGCTGTGCAAGATAACATGAGCAGTGTATTAGTTAGCTTTAGGTTACTGTAACAAAAACCTGAGATAGTGATGTTATAAAGAGGAAAGTCTTATATTGATTTAATTTTGGAAGTTTCAGTTCATGATCAATTGATTTCATTACTTATGGACCTTTAGTAAGGTAGCTAATCATGGTAGCCATACATAGAAAAACTGCTCTGGCCGAGAAGCAAAAAAGAAAAAGAGTAAAGTGTTGGGTTCACATTATCCTCTTCTGCAGTGCAATCCCAATAGCTAGAAGCCTCCCATTAGGCTGCAACTCTTAAAGATTCTAACAACTTCCAGGAGTGCCATGGGCTGGAGATGGAGCCTTTAATATATGGGCTTTTGGAGGACACTTATCTATACCATAGTAGACAGTTTCTGTGGATTAGGACCCAGATATCTTTGGAGCCATATTCCATGGCTGTTAATTCAGAAACCAGCAAGGGGTGAAGGGAGATTGAGAAAAGATAAACATACAGAGATACAGAGAGAAAGCTGGGATCAGGTGGGACACCATCCTCTGTTGGAGGAACAGTGACCCAGAGCTAGCTCAGCACATTTAT
This sequence comes from Callospermophilus lateralis, assembly GCF_048772815.1. NCBI lineage: Eukaryota > Metazoa > Chordata > Mammalia > Rodentia > Sciuridae > Callospermophilus > Callospermophilus lateralis. The sequence goes on from NW_027513182.1 coordinate 67,808, forward strand.
TTAATAGGTTTTATCATCAAAAGGTTATTTATGGGAAAGTTTCTGCAAAGAGGCAATCTGAAGGACACAGCACTGGTGAGACATTAGGGTTACCTTGTTGTGCTTAGAATTCACTTTTCTTGGGAGCTGGAGTTTGAGCTCAAGGTCCAGACTGATATAACTCCATACCTTCACACAGAATTTCCTTGGACTGGGCATCATCATAGCAACTGGGCAATCTTGAGTAGCATTTTGCATAGGAAGTTCCCAGCACATACACAGCCATGAGACACTCAGAAATCATGATCCAAATCATTACTCTCCACAGCCTACAAAATCTTTAAGGCTTTTTATGAAATCAAATGAATATTAAAAGTCACAAAAGTCCTAAGAATTCTGAATTTTTTGTTGACTTTTTGCCACACTATGACTTATATCATTTTTTAATTAACTTTCTTTCCTGTTGACTGAAAAAAGAAAAGAATTTAGGGTAAATATAATTACAAATTAAGAAACACACTTCACTTTTTAATCTAATATAGATTAGTGTATTTAATTTTATAAATAATGGGTTTCATGGTGGCACATACTTCACTTTTATAAAGCATCTGTGAGAAGATTGTGGAAGATTGTGGAATTTATAAAATGGATATGTATTTAGTAAATATTCAAATTTTGAATAATATTATTGAACTTATTTTGTTTCACAGAATACAAAAAAGTATAATTAAAACTTCAAAATCATATCTTCAGATCAATATCTTGATGATTTTCTAGATAAAATTTTAAAAACTAGTTGCTGTTTTATTTCATCTCAATGTCTGTTCTTTGCCCCAGAAGTAAAAGCTTCATAGAACATTGAACTTTCCCTTAACTTCCATCAAAGTAGCAATTTGGAATATTTTTACATGCATAAAAACACATTGTTGATTCATGTGTGTCATTATCAAGAAAACCATTTTAGATTGTGAGATGGAGCGTCTCTTTACTTACTAGCGATGAAACTTATTTCTGCACACCATCCCAATGGATAAGATACTCACATTTATCAGAAAAATGTCACAAAATGGACTATAAAGGTAGGGTCTGAGTAGGTGAAGCTACAAATGCTAAATCTGCAGTGCTGACTTTACACCTACACTTCAAACAATTAAGGCTGAACTCTTCTGTTTAGTTGTGAGAGTAAGGTTTCCACCTGGTCCAGCCTTCTCCATTAAAATCCCCAAAGATATTTGTTCGTGATTCAACCTATAGTACTGAAAATAGATGTGCTGTGTTATTTTGGGGTTCCCAGTTTGAGAAGACTGGGGTTTATCTTGCAGCCAGATCAAAATTTATCTTGCTGAGAGGCTCCTGTATTGCTGTCGAGGAGCAAATGAACTGATTTTTGCGTCAGTTATTCCATTTGCTCACTGGTGCCTTGACTCTTTCCAGACTCAATCTCTTTGATTTTATTTTGAAACTCAGAATAATTCTTGCCAAACCCTTTTGGAGAGGTGTGCTTTGAGAAAATGTGAGTGTGTTAAAAGGAATATGCACTTCAGACCAACCCCTTTACATGGTTTTCATAATCCAAGCCAGAGTGATCCCCACTGTCTAGCATATCTTACTGATGCCTTTGGAAGATATTCCTCTTTGAAAGTTTTATTTTGCTGTCTAGCACAATGCTGTACTCAAGTAAGCAAAGTATGGCTGGCTGACCCCCTGCATCACTATTATCTGATAATTAAATTAAAAACACCAGTGAATAAAGAATAATAGGATGCCTCTACTGACATGGAATTCCTTTATCATGGGGTTACATCTGCTCTTGCTCACCATTATTACCCTACAACTGCACCTGCTTCCTGACAATTGATCTGTGCTGAATAATGAACTGTTGAAATCCTCCTAGGACATGTCTCCAAGAACCTTTGGATCCAAAAGTGTCATTTGGGCAAAGGAAGATTCAAGGAAAGACCAGTACATTTGTGAGGATATCAAAACACCCCAGGAATGCTTATTGAGAGGAAAAATATCTTTATCATGTTTATTCATTGAGAACTCACTATATTTGCTTTGCATATTTTCCCAAGGAATTCTAGAATTCTGTTGCTGAGGTTTTTCCATATTAAACTTTTTTTTAAAAAAACCAACTTTATAATGAAAGCAATTTAGTAATAATATAAAACAACTATATTATTCCAACTATCTTAACGTTCAAGGTACACTGGCTCAGAATTCTTTACTGATTACTCTGAGTAAAGTTCAGACTTTGAAAACATTTAGCATATGAAAAATCTATTTTTGATATCTTTTATTAATTTAAATATTTTGAGGGAAAAAACTTCTTATTTTGCCAAAATTATGAAAAATCTTTATTTAGAAATTTCTACTATTCAGAAGACTTAAAATAAATAATAACCCATGGCCACAGTGTACTTCTATTATTCACTCATATAATTTGTTGCAGCACGTTTATGCTAGCAGCGTAGCATAACACTTTTCCCCCTGTGAACCAAAAAATAAATTGCATAGTCTTTTTGTAAATGACTTTATGGTAGTGGAGATAAGTGAAAACCTTGGCATGGCATGCAGATTTTGTATTTTTCAGTGCATTTCATTTAGATGTGCTGTGTCCAGGAAGAGACCTGCTTCTCAGTCAAGGCTGCATGGCTGCAACCTTGATATTTCCACTTTGCAGGGCATGCAGGAGAATGTACTAGACTTTTCTATTTCATTTGGCTTGAAAATCTCATTGTGCCTGGAAATTTAAGACATGGAAAGGGACCCTCCTTGATTAAAGGAAGGGTTTCATGTTTGGATAGTGAATAGCCCAACAGGCGGTACGTTAAGTAGGAACGTTCACCTGCTTTGCAATTCACAGACCCTGCACTAACTTCCATTAGTGGCTACATCAGCCAGGGCAAATTTCCTTGATTCTTTAACCAATTTGTTGATCTAGAAAAAAGGGGGCAACTCTGTTATTCAGAGTCATGATAAGTGGTAAGGTATACGTGAAAACGAGGAGGTATGTCCTGGACTATGCCACCCGCCAATTACTCTTAGGCGTACCTCCAGCAAAGGAGGTAGCAGTCCCTTTGTAAGTTGTCACTTTTCAGATATGAACGTGTGCATGAATATACATACAGCTTTGCTAATTGTATAACAAATATTCATGTACACACAAATACCACCTGGTTTAAAAAAGTGGTCTTCAAGTTAGAATTTTATAAAACTGACCAGCAAGAGGCTATAGAGTGAAGAGTTAAGAACAGGGGCTTTGCAGACAGACACCTTGGTTGAACTTTCTATTTGACTTAATTCTTGCATTTTTGGGAGTAGAGAAGTTACTCAAATTTCCAGTATCTTTCTCTTCATCAGAGTTTTCATGTCCATACCATTGATTTGTGGCATCTAATAAAAGAGATAATATATGAAGCACTGTCACCATGGCCAATAAAAAGGAAGTACTCAATAAACGTTCATCGTCATTTCACAAATCTCCTTAAAACGAGATTACATTTAGAACCTCAAATGAGAGCATTTTATTGGACAAAAATATAATAAGTGGACAAGATGGGGAAGATTGGTGGCAAGGGATCAAGGTGGATTTTCAGCTTTAACTCCTTGACCTTGAGGTTGAAATTTAAGTCTTCTAGTACAATTTTTAGAAAGTTTCAAACAGAACTAAACTCAGAGTGTCAGGATGCCTCATTTTAAACCTACCTATATCAAATGTTTTCTGTGAGAATGTCTGTGAATTAGTTGCATACTTAAAAATGCTTTGAATAAGGAGAGAATAGAATGATCTGATTTTATTAAAATAGAAGTTATTTTCATGGCTTACATTTCTGTTTTTATCATAAAACTTTTCAAGTTCTTAACCAAACTAATGAAAGTCATACTAGGGGGCATTTATAAAATTTTGCATTAATCACCATTTATAAATCTATTGAACTTTGGGGGGCATTTTTTTATTGAAAATGCTACTCTAAATGAAGAGTGTGCCTGGACCTTTCTGATGGTACAAGTCTGGGACAGAGAACAGAGATGACCGTATGTGAAGTCACTGTTATCCATTGAGGCTCTTGGTTGCAAGTAACAGAAACACAATTTATAACAGGACATTAGTTGATGAGGACACTATTGGAGAGAGAGCACATGGAGTCCTCTGGAGCTGGGCAATAAGCAGTGGAGGAAAGACAACAAAGGTATGACCTTATACTGTGGGCTCCAGAGCCCACGTGTGTGTCCATGTATAGACACACACATACTCACCCAGGGAAGTGAGAACACATGCAGAATCAGCATCCCGTCATTTCTGTGCTTGAGTGTGAGGCCAGGTCAGTTGTGTCTGACTCATACACTTCTAGACCCAGCACACACCCCCTCTAACTTCAGAGCACACTTCAGTAATATGCTGGAATGTTCATGCCTGCAGATTTTAAAGGGTGTTTTCCTGTATGGAGGGGAAACAATCTTTTATTATCTTTCTATTAATGGACCTGGTAGTTCTATATGCCATTTATGTACAGAACACAGCTTTTGCAATGTTTGTCCCTTATTTGGCATGACAGTGAGTCTTCAATAGGCCATTTGGTGTTCCATAGGGGAACATGGTCAGAGTGCTGAATCCTATGGTGATAACTCCAGTGCTTTGTAACTATCTGTATATATTATTTGTCTAGTAGCAATAACATACAGAATGCTAAAAGAGATTGAAGAGGTTATTGAATGTAGAGTAGAGTCAGCAGAGGCGGAAAGAGCAGGAAGAACCCATTCATTGTCAAGCATTTATTCCACCTCAGATGAATCAACAACCTCTGCATGATTCACAAAATAAACTCACTGCCACGTAGTTGGCTGTTCTCCTTAGCCATGCTGCCCTTCCAGGCTTGGTGTTGTTCCCAGTATGGAAGGACTGGAGCCTAAGGTGTGGTATCAGCTCTGGGTGAGCGGGTCTATCTTATCATGTCAGCATGTTTCTATCCACGAGGCCTTGGTCACCTTACGTGATAAGGAAACACAGGAGGAGAGGCCATAGAGGAGGCGTTTCATCACAGAATCTGCTGTCCTGTTGCTTAGAAGTAGAAAGACCTAGACAGGTGAGTATATAGCAAATGGTGGGTTGTGGCCACTGGTTAGGTTGGATACTCAGGAACCTAGGAAGAACAGAATGGGAAAAATGACAGGAAATTAGTGGAAGAGGTATCTGTGTACAGCTTTCTGAATGGGCAAAAATCCTGGCGATATTTTTGTTATGTATGGATGCTTCCCAAAGGGTGACCTCAGAGGAGGAGGATGTTCATAACCAAGAGCTGACCCCTTCTGTGGTCACCAGTTAGTTCTTTCCCAGCTGCTCCTTTCATTGCCGTGAGGTTCATGATGGGAATAGTCCAGCTGTCAGGGACGGAGGTTATAGGAGGACTTCCACTCACCAAGAGTGGCTGCCTGTGGACCCCATTGGAGGCCCAGTGTGCCTGCTGCAAGACACACACTGAGTCCCCAGTGTGGCACCATTACTGGTGACCAGGCATGTAATTGGTGGCACAATGATTGTATGGGGCAGTGTTTTGTTCTCTCTGGACAGCTGCTGTGAATACGGTGTGACTTCCCAGCACACAATGCTTCTTCTCCTTGGGCTCACAGAACATTACCCCCATCCTGGTTTTCCTCACTGCCTGCCTTCTGCTCAGGGTACCCACTTCACAGCAGCCCAAGTGCAGCAACGAGTCCTGCTTCTGGAGTTCGCTGGCCTGCCTCTGCAGCTGGCTTGATAGGCACATGGAAAAAAGACCTTTGGTCCACTCAGTCTCAGTGTCACCTTGGTGGCCATACCTTAGAGGGCTGGGACAACTTTCTCTGAAGACCTTTTATGCTCTGAATTAGTGTTTCATATCTGAAACCAGCCATCTCATCAAAATTCATCTTCCCACACACAGTGCCAATAGTCAAGAGCTGCATCTGCAATCTAGCCTTGTCCAGTTTACCAGTTTAAATTTAGTTCAAAATTTTGTCCAGTTTAAATTTAGTTCAAAATTTTATTTCTTCTAAAGTAGCATATATAAACTGTAATAAGAAGGACTTCTGTAGTGAGGGAAATTTTAACATATGGCTAAGTTTGGCAGAGAGTCATAAAAAATCACATTTGCATTAAAATCCAAAAATTATAGCATTGTTCATAATTTTGTTTCTTTGAGATTGATTCTTCTGACTTTCAAATGCAGTGACAGTGGAAAAATTTCAACGGGAATAAAACCACAAAATGGTTGCATAGAATGATTAAACTAATGTTATTCAAGTTCTGTTTCTGCACCTTTACGACATGACATGATAACTGTCTATTTCAAATCAAGGGAACACAGGAATATGCAGCTTTTGAATCTCTGGATGCAAAACTGCATGGGAAGGAGCCCACACCATTCCAAGTATTCAGATGGACACTCCCTTGAAGTGGATGAGAGTAGCCAAGTCAGTGCTTGTCAGGAATATTTATAAAACTGGAATTCTCTAATTTAATAATCATACAGAATAAAACATTTATTAAATTTAAAAAGTAATGCAAGTATGTTTATTGGATGTCACACATTGTTAGTAGGTTGAATGGAAACAAGGTAATTGTTTAGAATTTAAACCAATGTAATGTTTTTTGAAGGGATTATTTGATCATGTTCTAGGGAAACAGCCATGGGCACACTGTGACCCAGAACTGGGACCTCTTTATTGTCCTTTGTAGGCAATACAGTTTCACTTTGACTCTTGAATGGCAGAAGAACTCTGGATTTCCTATAAAAATCAGTAACTTGGGCTGGGGATGTGGCTCAAAGGGTAGCGCACTCACCTGGCATGCTCAGGGCGCTGTTCGATCCTCAGCACCACATAAAAATAAAATAAAGATATGGTGTCCACTGAAAACTAAAAAAGAAATATTAAAAAACTCTCTCTCTCTCTCTCTCTCTCTCTCTCTCTCTCTCTCTCTCTCTCTCTTTAAAACAAACAGTAAATTTTGGTGTGCAGACTCACTTATTTGTAGATGTACACATCTTTGCAGAAGGCGAGAAGATGTTAGAGAAAACTTTTGGTGTTCTTGCAGTATCTCACTAGAAGTATGTATCATCTCTTTACTTAAAGAACTTTGACTATGTGACTTCAATCACATTTTGGAATTGTATGAGGAGAACATTCCTCTTCTGGGGACTTCTATAAGGTATATGTGCCCTTGCATCAGGCTACTTTTAAAAAACAAAAGTAGAAAATTGCTTTAGTGAACTGACATTAATTATTATCTCTGGGAATCCACAGCCAATTACAGCTAAAATAATCCATGGATCATATAATTCTAATGACTGTAATGGCCCTGAGGTTCACTGAGGACACAACACCCCTCTGCCTCTCGTAGGTTGGTGCTGTGATTTTGGTTAATAATAACATAAATATGTACACTCCCAATTGTTTGGGGAGACAGTTGTGAAACACTGTTCATTTTTTTGGCAGCATCCATCTGTAAAGTATATTTAATCTCTTTAAATAAAAAATAAGAATTTCTTAGATGCACAGTGAATGAATGGTTAAAGATATCAAAATCTTGACAAATATCATAGCATTTATGTCTTACTACTATTTTTTCATGCTTTCTACCTTAAATCAAATGGGTTTCTGGCACGCCTCTCTTTGGAGTTTCCATAGAGCTTAAATTTTAGCCAACAAATTTATTAAACACCTAAATATAACCTACTCTATCCAAGGTCTTTGAGCAAAAGTTCACTTTGAAATATTTACCCCAGAATAATTGGTTTTCCTAATTCTTTGAACACTTTGAGAATTCATTCTTATGAAAATCCTCACAAATATTTCTCATATAGATAAGTCTTGCCATTGTGTTGTGATGTCTTTTTGAGTATGTGTGCTCCGATTTCAAATTAGCTCTGGCCCAGGTTCTGGGTTTGGAGACAATAACATTGGATAAATAGAGAGTTGGATGGAAATTATCTTCTCAGACTGAAGTAATCTCCTCAATTGCTAAGTTTGCTAATGCAAGACCGGGAACGATACATTTGTAAGTTTCCTAATATTAGCCAAATAAATTTCTTTTCCTGCTTACATTAGTAAAAAATCATGAATGTTGCTTTCATTCAAGGACCATATGAGATAAGTTATTTGAAGGTGAAGGCAGTGAACAGGAAAGAATTGGAACCTGACCAATGAGATGGTATGAATGGGAGAGTTCAGAGCATTTGGAGGAGCCAGCTACTGGATCTTACCTTTATTACACCTCACAGTAGCCGTTGCAGCACTACCTGCTTCTTCAGCGTTCATCTTTCCACACCCCACCCGAGATTCACCTGGAAGGCATGGTTTGCATTTGGTTGACACTGGGACATGTGATTTCATTTTTATGCTAGTGAGCTTAGCAAGAGGTGGGGGTGGGGGGCTCCAGGCAGCACAAAATAATGCAATCGTAGGGAGCAGCAAGGAAGATTGGTAGGCAAAAAGTGAAAGGTGAAAGGTGACCCGTTTATGTGTATCCAGAGAGTTTTATGATAACTCAATACAATATATTATTTTCTCCATCTCCCATAGGCAAGACAAGTTGGACAATAATAACTACCCTGTAATATTGCCTTTGTTCAAATAATGCAAATGAGTTATTATTTAAAGTTTGAATATTTAGCTTAGATTAATTTATCTCTTACTTCTTCACCTTTTAAAAATCATTTCAGCTTTTCAAAAATTTCTGCACTCAAAACAATTTCCTCAATATAAAAAGGAAATAAATATCCCTCAACATTAAACATCTTACTCCTTGACATCATAACACAATACATGCCTTACTGTTGAAAATTTGAAAACACCATTAGTAAATATATCATTATGATGCTTTGTGGTTTTATAGAATTTTCTGTGTTAGCCACTGGAACAGTAATTATTGCTTCAGAGGTGCAGTACATTGTAGAAACTTGCTTAGAGATTTTTGAAAATTGTTTTCTTTCTTTCTTTCCTTTCCACATTTTATATTGGTACATTATAGTTGCACATAATGACGGGATTTATTGTTACATATTGCTACATGCACACAATATAACAATACAATTGGACTAATATCACTCCTCTACCCCCTTGAAATTTGATTTTCAAATTTTCTTTTCATTGAGAGTTGTTTCTGATTTATTTCTGGTGATTTTCTTTTGACTACCTTTTTGTAAGTATAGTAATTTTTCTATGTTATCTGTTTGTGCTGAGAATTATGCATCGAAATCATGTTGGGTTCTAATTAATTCACCTGAGCATATTTTAAAAATTGCTGATAACCCAAGTCAATTGAATCAGATTATTTAATATTCTAACTATCATCTTAATATTTAAAACAAAAATCTTCCCAGGAAATTTTAATATATAGCTATGACCAATGTTCACTAGTATAAATATTACTAAATTCAAAATGACCTCTACCCTTCTGTGATACAGTCATGTCCATCAATTTAAAAAAAAATAAAAACAAACCAAGAAAAACTTACAAATAATACTGTTAACTAAGAGGAATCAGACTAGCTGAAAAGTCCAAATATACACTCTGTAGAATGAGCACATTCCTGGTATAAATGTTTACAATTTGCCAATAAATAAATAAATAAATAAATAAACTCAGTGTACTTCTCCCTCACATGCACAGCCAGCCACAGATAGGGGCCACTCCTCCTCACAAACTGATGGCCACAAAGACACAATGTCCATTCCATTCTTAGACAGTTTCCTTCCAGGTAGCAGTGGTCACAAGCTGGACAGATACCATAACAGGCAAGTATGGAGTATGTAAGAACAGCATGTATCAAGTGTATCCTGTGGCTTATTTTAAGATTTTTTTTTCTGCAAAAGTTTTTAGAACTCAAAAAATTAAACAATAAGATAACAAATAACCCAATCAACAAATGGGCCAAGGACCTGAACAGACACTTCTCAGAGGAGGACATACAATCAATCAACAAGTACATGAAAAAATGCTCACCATCTCTAGCAGTCAGAGAAATACAAATCAAAACCACCCTAAGATACCATCTCACTCCAGTAAGATTGGCAGCCATTATGAAGTCAAACAACAACAAGTGCTGGCGAGGATGTGGGGAAAAGGGTACTCTTGTACATTGCTAGTGGAACTGCAAATTGGTGCGGCCAATTTGGAAAGCAGTAAGGAGATTCCTGGGAAAGCTGGGAATGGAACCACCATTTGACCTAGCTATTGCCCTTCTCGTACTATTCCCTGAAGACCTTAAAAGAGCATACTACAGGGATACTGTCACATAGATGTTCATAGCAGCACAATTCACAATAGCTAGACTGTGGAACCAACCCAGATGCCCTTCAATAGATGAATGGATTAAAAAATATGGCATTAATACACAATGGAGTATTACTCTGCACTAAAAAATGACAAAATCATGGAATTTGCAGGGAAATGTATGGCATTAGAGCAGATTATGCTAAGTGAAACTAGCCAATCCATAAAAAACAAATGCCAAATGTCTTCTTTGATATAATGAGAGCAACTAAGAATTGAGCAGGGAGGAAGAGCAGGAGGAAAAGATTAACATTAAACAGAGACATGAGGTGGGAGGGAAAGGGAGAGAAAAGGGAAATTGCATGGAAATGGAAGGAGACCCTCATTGTTATACAAAATTAGATATAAGAGGTTGTGAGGGGATTGGGGAAAAAACAAGGAGAGAAATGAATTACAGTAGATCGGGTAGAGAGAGAAGATGGGAGGGGAGGGGAGGGGGGATAGTAGAGGATAGGAAGGGTAGCAGAATACAACAGTTACTAATATGGCATTATGTAAAAATGTGGATGTGTAACCGATGTGATTCTGCAAACTGTATTTGGGGTAAAAATGGCAGTTCATAACCCACTTGAATCTAATGTATGAAATATGATATGTCAAGAGCTTTGTAATGTTTTGAACAACCAATAAAAAAAAAGTAAAAAAAAAAGTAAAAAAAAAGTTTTTAGGTTCTTGAAACACTGTAGGTTCAATAAGACTTTTTGCCATCCTTCTTTGAGCTTAGTTGGACCAAATAATTTGGACAAAGATGTTTTGTAAAATCAATCTTGATTATGATATATTTACTAAAATAATTATAAGATTTCTAAATTTTGCTTGGATTTATAAAATTGACAAAGACAAAATGAAATATGCATGTCTCATATAAATTTATGTGATTGTTTTGATGCCATTAAATTGTATTTATATAGGATTTATTTGTTCTTATGATAATTTTAGTTGGCTGCAGAAATAATCCATGTATTTATTTGCATATGGGTACATGACCAAGTATGAATTGAAATCCCCATTATATTTTAATACATATTTCCAGCTTATATTTGGTAAATTGGCTTTATGTATATAATATTGGATAGAGTGATCTTTCTTTTTTCTGGTCTTTTAAGTTAGGGATGTATCAATATGGTCTTAAAGCACTCAAGTGTTTTCTTTTACCTTTTTAGAAGTTTTCTAAATTAATGTAAATTCTGCAGTATGGTGTCAGAATAAAATTTGTATTTAAAATAGAGCTTCATATGCTTCCTTTCTTTCTTTATACCAGTGTTTAAAGTAGTCAATCTCATATTTTATTTCAATTATATACCTTGAAATTGATGCACTGATTTGTCAGACTAGAAAAATTATAGAGTGAATATTTTAACATAAGAATAACGTAAATGAATATTCTTAGAATACAAATCAACTGTGTTTGCTTAAAGAGTTTTAAAATATTCTGTATCCATATCATAAACTACATATTTCTCCCAACTTTCTAATGTTATTTTCTCTTAGTTTACTCATACTACTCAATATATAACTGTCTTTTAGAGTTGAGCCATGTTGGAGAAAATACGTTCTTGGGAAAAAAATTACTATGATAAATTTTTATAATTATTTAAAGTGTTTCTAGTTAAATTAATTACATGGAAACACATTACTTTTTAAAATTGTCAAGGCTAAGATGAGCATTTTAGCAATGTCATGAGATAATGATTACCCTCACATTTTAATCACTTTTAGTTAAGTATTACAGACTTAAAATAGGTACTGAATTCTAAACAATTATCTAGTCTACATTATGTATAGTTTGCATTCTTTTACTTTATGAATACATGAACATTATGTTTTATTGATTCAAACTTCAGCAGCATTAACACTTTCTCTCTGTTAATTTATTTCAGTATGCTATGTGATGATATAATCAATTCCACATCCATTCATAATGCTTTTTAATTGAACTTAAAAATGATTTCCTAGGAAAATAATACATAAGGGATACTGCTGTTAGTACTAATGTAAAACATGTTTCAGAAATAGAAAAAAATTATAACTTGTCCATGGAGAGATAAAAATGATAGGTATGTTATGCCATTAAAGCTCTTGCTGTTGCCTCTGCTTTAGTCATTTACCAACACATTGCTCTTATTGAACTGCTGTCATCCATTATTTATACAATTTATTCTTGCTATTGCAAAGAATGTGCAATGCTACGAAGTCAGTGCACGTATGTATAAGCTATTGTGATATTTTAAACAATGTAAAATATGGGGAAGTTTTCAGAATCTATATAATCATATTACTTTCTTCTTTTCCCATGGGTTCCTGTCAATTCTTCACTACTCTTAAACCACTGAACATCTCTCTTCTGTTATGTTTTTCATTTGTTATTTCAGGTTAAATTTGGTCTATCTAGTAAAACAACATAATGTGCCTCACCCTGTTTTTTTTTTTTTTTTCCAAATTCTCAAGGTGGCATAAAGATCAGGGCTTTGTGCATTAAGAACCTTATTTTTCCCCACATTATTAGCTTGACACAGTGTATATGCATGTAATTTATGCACACTCACATATAAACAATATAGGAAATTGACCCATCAAGAGGCACTATCAGAAAGCAATATATTATCTTTTACTGTAAGTTAATAATCTGGACATAGACTTTATCTGCATTTTCATACAACACTGCCAGAGACAGATGTTAAGTTATTGACCCTGAGGACCATCAGTTCTGCTTTGCCTCTTCCTGAATGTGGAAGTGGTCTAATAGGGCCATTTTGGTCAATCTGGTTTGGTTCTAGTAAGACAATGGCCATCAATCCTTGGGCCATGTCATGACTCAAACACGTCCAGAGAGGAAAGCACAGGTTTCCAAGATGCACATGAAGTTGCAAAACACACCATTGCTCTCCCCCTGGGAATGCTGACCCTCCTTTATTTACTGGCTGGGACTGCATCTCTGCCTGGATTACTTTCCTGGTCATTAATTTGTTTCTGGAACACTCATCTGTTAACCTGAATACCTGTCTCTCTTCTTCCCCCCACTTATCAAAATCCAAAGAAGGTTTTTTTTGGATAGTAATTCAATCATTTCTAAAATTATTTACAAAATAGGAATGCAGGGTTTTGACTTTTCTCATAAATGGCTGGATCACAAATGGCTGGATCAAGATAAATTTCTTGGATCAAAAGCTATATTAGCTGAAGGAACGACAGACTCAACTCAATTTAACTAAAAGAAGGAGACTTCTTTTGCATTTGTTAATGTTAATATTTGGAATGAGTATAAAACAATTTTCAACAATCTTACATTAGAGGGGTTTAAATTATAAGATAAAGAAAGAAAGCAAAGTATAAAAGCCAATTCTACATTAAAGTAAAACCTTTCCATAAAGGAAGTAGAATATGGTGCAATTTTAATGGAGGAGGAGAATGTCCTGGATCAACCTATCAGCTGACACAGTACAGTGGTGAACCTTTTAAGAGCCATGGCATTTCAATAATATGAGATGTGGAAAGACCTAAAATACAGTGATAATTGGTATCACATGCTATTAGTTAGAATTAATGTTATCCCAAAGTATAAAAGTTGGGAAACGTTTTACAAAAAGCAGAGCATGTTGCCTGGAGACACAATTAACTTGGAATTGCTTAAAACTTAAGAATTTATCATGAGCTCCACCAGTATGAAGCCAACGAAGGAGCTGACCCTGAAGCTGTCTAGCAGACTCTGTGGTCTGCAGTACACTATAAGAGGAAGGCTACCTCTCCAGTTGCTCTTAGGAGAGGACTGTCCCGAGTCCCATGGGCACCACTCACAAAGGCAATGTCTAATCTGGAATTGAGACAAAAATATCGGGAGAGGTAACAGGAAAGAATGAAATCCTAACATAGGAATATTTTACCTCAGCGGGTGGTCTATTAAATATCTGTTTTTTTTTTTTGAACAGTTGCGGAACCATCGAGTCCCATAAAAACATTTCAGAGACTGAGAAGCTCTTGAAAAGGGGGAAAGAAAGAAGCAGTCTGAGGTCAGAAATCAATAGGGGCAATGATAAAACCTCCCACAAAGTCGAAAAGGTAGTCCTGGGGTTGAATGTGGACTGGAAGAAGCTTGTGTGCAGAACATCGAGGGCTCTTGACAGAACAAATGTGACAACAGGGTGCAGTGGGTCAAAGAGGCCAAGGTGAACCACAGCAGCTTTCCTGGGACCCTAGGGAAGAAGTCTTCTTCCTCTTCTGTGGGCCTCACAGAATGCGCCTCCCCATTGCTTTTGTTCTCTGGGAGGGAAATTGAGAAACTAAGACACACCCAGAGCCATAGGAGAACAATGGCTTGGATCATGAACCAGAAGGATCCTTTGAAAGAACTCAGGAGATTTACCTTGAAAAAGATGTGTTTGTTGAGACTCCGGTGGGTAAGGATTGGCAGGTGAGAAACTATTTTCAAAAGCCCCAAGGCCTGCTATCTGAACGAATATTTAGACTTGTTGGTGGCTTTCTCAGGCTTTTCTAAGCACCAATAGTTTTGATGTCAAGAAATTATAGCCATTGCCTTTCTAAGAATTGGTATCCATCCTGCAGTTCAAAATGCTACCTTTTTAATACGATGCAAAATGTGCTTTCATTTGGATTACCTTAAAAGTCCATTCTGACTGAGATTCTATTATTTCAGTAATTGTCTCTTATATTCCTGCCCAATAAAACAGGTACGGTACTACGGTAGGCTACTGCATACATAAGAATTAAGGCTTTTGTTTTTTAACATATAGAATAAAAGGTACTTTAGGCTTTTATAGAAATGAAGAGAACTGATATGTGAATCACATGAATTGAATGGAATAGAGTTACTGTGCTTTAAGTAAGAAAGTTTCATATAGAAGATATAATGAAGATCTTGGAGGAACAATAGTTGTTTAAACTAGCACACAAAATGACCTCCCAAAGTTAGAAGTAGAAGAAGCTTCAGATAGCACTTTAATCCTGAGTTTTTAGTTACAATGTTTTCTCAACAGATCTTTCTTCAATGGGGACTCTGTGGGTCGGGCGGCTTGTTCCCAACATTTTCCTGAGGTTCTCAAGAGACATTTCAGTGTGCTATGAGAAAAGTTCTAATGAAAGTTAAAAACATGGCCGAGGTTTCAATTTTCTCAATGACATAGTCCCATATAAAGTTTGATAGTTTTACCTGGGTCCTGTGCCACTTTGGAATGTCACAAAACCCATGGCACAGTGTTGGAACTTTTGATCTTGTGCTAAATCAAGCTCACTGTAGGAGGCGACTCGGGCTGCTGGGGTGTGGGCATTGCTTTGTAATTGCAGCAATGTGCTGACTTGGCATCTCATCAAACATTCTTTTTGAACCTTTATGATCACTTCCAGAAAAGGGAGGTTCTATTTGGTTATGGTTCATTGGCAGTCATTTAGAAAACTGCATGCATTTTAAAGGTATACTTCTGGTACTGTCTGTTTTTACCAATGTCTAGAAGGAGCTCTGAAATATGGACAATGCTGAGAACTAGTTTCCATACTCTAATAAGGTGAGAAAATGTATTGAACATTCTGGATCAGGAATCCCATTTGATATGATACTGGGTATGAGTCACATACAGAAGTAGTCTAAGTGCATAGAAAGAACAAATGCATGAATCTTATGTAATTTGGACCCTTATGATTTCTAGGAATGATTTATGTTCAGTGATCAAAATTTTCTTCCTTCTTGAAAGTATTTTATTCATCACTTCATTTTAATCTGGAAATACTACTTGGTAATAAATGTTGCTTTTACAATTATTAGACATCCATGACTTACTACATGAAAATTCCTATTTTCAAATTTCTTGGTGAAAAATAAATACATTCAATTGCACAACATTTGCCAATCACCTATTAAGGGAAACTAGGATAAAAATCAATTCTCTAATAGTCTGAAGTTTAGATTGAAAAACGAACAGTAATACATACCCATCATATATTTCTTGATGCATAAATGTTGAAACATGGTGAAGATATATTTCCTGTGTATACTCATATAAGCTTTTGTAACTACATAATAGAAATTGTTTCTGTCTTTATTTATAATTTTTTGAACTCTTTAAATATATTTGATTATATATATATATATATATATGTGTGTGTGTGTGTGTGTGTGTGTGTGTGTGTGTGTGTGTGTGATATCTATATCTATCTATCATCTATCTATCTATCTATCTATCATCTATCTATCTATGTAGTTTCCATACTCTAATAAGGTGAGAAAAAGAATTGAACATTCTGGCATAGGAATCCCATTTGGAATGATATCAGGTAAGAGTTGCATACAGAAGTAGTCTAAGTGCATAGAAAGAACAAATGCATGAATATACATATGAATATATGAATATATATGAATATATATATATATATATATATATATATATATGTATATCAGTTTATTTAAAAGAGGAATTAATTGTAAACTTTTTCTAATTGTCTTTAAAATAATTGCTATTTTATAGGCCCAGGAAATAATATCTTATTATTATAAATGATATAGAAAAAAGGGAACAATATTTACTTGTATGCACCATGAAAATTATATATTAGTACTTTCAGATTATTTATGGTGATATTAAGATCTCAACATAATTTTATGCAGAGGAAAAAATTTGATGATCAGAATGTTTTTTAATCATTTTCAGTTCAATTTTCTGTTTTCAAAGTGACTGTTTTCCTGTTGGAGGAAAGTATTCTTGTTTCTCTTTTTATAAGAAAACATTTAGTTTTGTTATTTCTCCATTCTTGTTTGATGTTATTTACCTCTCAACTTCTTTTTTGCATAGAGAGAGTAAATACATAGTAATAACATTTAATGTCATGTGTGTATGTGCACGTTCCACAAATTAAGGCTTTCAGATTGGTTTCAAAATTCTAAGAAAACCCTATTATTGGCCAAATTTTAATAAAACAAGTGTAATGAGATATAAGCCATATATGCCACTTGCCATATAATTCAGACATATAAAATATAAGATTCAGCTGGTTTGAAAACATTTTTATCAATCCAGGGTAAAAAAAAAGAAGAAGAAAACCTGCAGCCACTAGTAGTCATTCCTGATGTTAGCAAACAATATTCTATCTTCTATTTTTATATACTATTAATTTGGGATATCCTGTAAAGGGAATTATATAATATGTTGTCTTTCTTATTTGGCTTATGTTATTAAGCATAATGTCTTCAAGATCTCTCAATGTTGTAACATGTATTAATATTTCTCAATAAATATGGCTTTTTAATTGTTGAATAATATTCCACCATATGAATATACTGTATTTGTTTATTCATTCATCCATTGAGGAGTATTGGGTTGCTCCTACTATTTAGCCCTTATGAATAGTGCTGTCATAGACATTTGTGAACATTTTAATGAAGTGCTAGACTATTTGCAAAGCAGCCACATTATTTTATTTAATATCAGGACACCTGATGATTCCATTTTTCCCGTGTGGTCACCAAGACTTGTTGCTGTGATTTTTTTTGCTTCTGTTTATTTACTAATTTATCTATTTTTAAATGGGCAAATAAATTGTCTATATTTTTATGCACAAAATATTATTTTGATATGTGTATGCATTGTGGAATGGCTAAATTGATCTAATTTACATATGCATTGTCCCACTTACTAATATTTTTATGAGTACAGGTATTGTCTCAGTGTCTTTCAAGAATATAATATAATGTTATTAACTATCATCACTTTGTATGCTGTATCTCTGGAATTTAATTTTTCCTCTTACCAGATTGAAATTTTGTGCCTTTTGAATGATATTTCCTAATCTTTCCCCCAATATACAATTATACTTATACACACACACACACACACACACACACACACACACACACACACACACATCTGGCTCCTGGGAACCACCATTCTTTCCTGTATTTTCATAAGTTCAATTTTTTAATGTCTCACTTGTGAGTGAGATCATACAGCATTTTGTTTCTGTTCCTGGCCTTGAGTTGCTTAACCTAAGGCCCTAAACATGGGTTATCCAGTTTATTGAAAATGTTAAGATTTCCTTCCTTTCTAAGGATGAATAATTTCCAGTGTGTATCTTAATACATTTTTTCAATCTGCTCATCTTTTGATGGATGTTTAGGTTGATTCTACATCTTGTCTATCGTGAATAATGGGACAGTAAACATGGGAGTACAGATAATCCTTTTAACCTAGTGAAATCATTTTCTTTGGACATGTAGTAGTAGTGCTGCTGCTAGATGGATCCTGTGGTAGTTCTATTTCAGATTTTCTGAAGAACCACCATACAGTTTTGCATACTGGCTATGCTAATTTCCATTTCCACCAACAGTGTGTTAGAGTCCCCTTTTCTCTGTATCATTGTGAATGCTGACCTTTGACTTTTCATAAGAGACATTCTAGCAGGTGTGAGTTGACATCTCATTATTTTATCTGCATTTTCCTGATAATTGATGATGTTGAAGATTCATATACCCACTGGACATTTATGTGCCATCTTTTGAGAAATTTCTGTTCTTATCCTTTATCCAAAAATAAACTAGTTTATGTGTACACTTGGTATTGTGTTCATTTTTATCCTTATGCACATTTAATATCAACCCTTAGGAGATGTATAACTGAAGAATACTTTCTCCTTTCCACAGATTCTCTCTCAACTTTGTTGATTGTTCCCTTTGCTTTGCAGAGCTTTTCAGTTTTGATGTGATCTGATTTATTCATTTTTACTTTTGTTATCTGTGCTTTCACATCCAATAAATCTTTACCAAATGCAATGTCATGGGCTTTCCTTCTGTGTTATTAATTTTTTTTCAGTAATTTTACAGTTTGGATTTTATCTGTAAGCCTTCAAAACCTTTTGACTGGACTTTTCTGAGATGAAGGTCTAATATAATAACTCTGTATGTGGATATCTAGTTTTCCTAACTTCATTTATTGAAGAGATTCTTCTCTGCTCTATGTTCCCAGAACCTGTGTCAAAATTAGTTGATTATAAAACACGTGGAATCATTTCTGGAATTTCTATTGTACTGCACTTGTCTATGAGTCTGTTTTGATGCCAATGATTACTATGCCTTAAAGTGATATAAATCCAGTGTTCCTCTTTTTTTTTTTGTTTATTTCAAAATTGTTTTGGCTATTTGGGATTTTGTTTGTGGTTCCAAACATATTTTAAGGTTTTTATTTTCTATTTGTTTAAAAATTCATTAAATTTTTTATGGGGATTGTATTGAATTTTTAGATTATTTTGGATATAATATACATTTTAACAATATTAATTCTTCTAATCCATGAACATGGGATATCTTTTCATTTATTTGTGTCTTTTTCAATTTCTTTATCGAAGTGTTATAGTTCTCTGTGTTAGGAATTCTCATAGTTTGATGAAATCTACTCCTACTTCATGCCGCAGTCTGGCTGGGCACAAATCACGAGTCACTCAAGAGGAACAAACTTTATTTCTGAACTCCACCAGCACACTCCACACACACACTCCCCAGGAACTCTCCTGAACACCACATGGCTCCTCCATGAACCACCAACGGGAAATCCCTCCTCCAGCACTTCCCCAACCAATGGGAACTCTCTGGGAATCCCCGCGAGAGCTCAAGTGGAACTCAATGGGAACTCCGCCAGAACTCAAAAGTCATCATCTTAATGGCTCGCTGGCATCACCTCTCAACCACTACTTCTGGCAAAAATGCCATGCATCATCCCTACTCGGCTGTGGCCCTCAACAACTTCACTTATTTTTATAGCTTTTTTTCTGCATCTTTTATTTTAAAGTTGTAAATGGACACAATACCTTTATTTATTTATTTATCTTTATGTGGTGCAGAGGATTGAACCCAGTGCCTTTGCA
This sequence comes from Callospermophilus lateralis, assembly GCF_048772815.1. NCBI lineage: Eukaryota > Metazoa > Chordata > Mammalia > Rodentia > Sciuridae > Callospermophilus > Callospermophilus lateralis. The sequence continues at coordinate 87,960 of NW_027513182.1, forward strand.
TTTTAAGCAAGCACTCTACTTATTATTTCTAACAAGTTTTTAGTGGATTCTTCTTCCTTTCCAATCTAGGTGCCTTGTGCTTCCTTTTTCTTGCATAATTGATCTTACTAGTAGAACTTCCTAACTTGATAAACATGTTTTGGCTATTTGTGGTTTTGTTTGTGGTTCCAAAGATTAGGAAGTAACATGTTGAGAAAAAGTCATGATAATGATGACTCATTTGTTTTCATACTAGATTTTTTTTTTTAACCAAGGATTGAAATCAGGGGCTCTCAACTACTTAGCCACATCCCCATCCCTATTTTTGTATTTTATTTAGAGACAGGATCTCACTGAGTTGCTTATGGCCTCATTGTTGCTGAGGCTGGATTTGAACTTGCGATCCTTCTGTCTCAGCCTCCCAAGCCACTGGGATTACAGGCGTACATCACCATGCCCACCTTTATACTTGATTTTTATATCTTTAATGTAGATGACATGGACTCAGAGTCAGTTCTTGTGCAATTTTGATAGAGTTCCTAAAGATTTGGTAACAAATTGTGAGAAATTTACCAGTGTTTCTGACCCTAGAGCTTTCAGAATGCCTGTTTGCTAATCTGGTGTGTCCAGCAGAGGTACCCCAAGCCTCCAGGGGCATATTTGCATGCCTCAAATTTACTGAAAACCATCAAGAGCAGAGCTGTGTTCAGCAGGAGACTGTGACATGTGCATGTTATATGACATTCTTATGCAGCCATATAATAAGTTGAAAGATTTAAGATCAGAAAACCAAGCTCAGGAAGAGAAAATGGAAAGCAGTTTTCTATACACAACACAGCTGATGAAAGACTGCATGTTATGTAACCTTACCTCTTGACTGAGTGCCAGGGACTGAAATTGCCTGGGTCTGAGACACAGGTATAAAAGACCCTGAAACCTGAAAATGCTAATCTGAATGGTGAAAAATGAAGTTGGAGACCTGAAAACATTTAAACATAATTCAATCTGAAGTGCCCTGAAATTATTAGCCTAAACACTAAAACCAGTTTTTAGAAATTACTTAAATACTGACTATGATGCAAGTAGGCAATTTGATGTAGAAATAGCCCATAGAATGCAATGTTAAAAGGCAAATTAAAAATCAATATCTTAAACCATCAGCTTTGTAAACAGAGTTGATACAATCCCTTTTTTATTTCCTTACTCTGTTTGGAAATTAAGTTGATTACATAGAAAAATGGAGTCCCTTTATACCAATAATACCAAATTTCATTCATCCAAGTTTTTGTGTAATTTGTACTGGTGAGACAGGCTGGGAAGTAATTTTTAAAATTTCTTCTGCTATTAATTCAGTATAATCATTTCTCACATTAATTTCACAAAAATAAATGAGATATGAATTTGATGCTTTTTATCTTAAACCTGTTGTGCACATTCCAAGGTCTACTTGCTAAATTTACTCTTTTTAAAAGTTTTTCTTACCCATAAATCCTTGTCTAGACCCTGGCTAACAACTACATTTAGATTAATGAAATGTCTATCCCATAGTGCTCTGACTTCTGGCTTCAAGCCTTTTTGACTTTCAGCTAACCCTACTCTTGTGCATGATCCAATCCAGGAGGGATACATGATCACAAAGAACTCTCTTTTATTCCTTATGACTTAACATCACTTGACTCCAAGGTCATCCATGCCCTTGTCTTATTTCTGGCCAAGATTTCCTACGTTTAAAAATCTCAGTCATTTATTACTTACTTTCTTCATAATTCCCTTTTTATGATTATCACTCACAGAAGTCCGTTCCACAGCCTATCCTGTAACTTGTGCCTTTCTTTTCCATAGCACTCTCAGTTCCAAAGAGGTTCCCACAGAAGGACATCCACATTGAAGTGGCTTTAAAAAGTTAGCATGGCAGCAGTCTCAGATCTTTTCTTTACTAGTCTGTGTTCAGAGGATCTATCTGTGAAGGTTCCAACTTTCTACAAAGCTGTATGATAGATTTTGTGAAATCGATGTGATGGTTCATTTCTTTGTATTCCTTAACTTCATATCTAGCAGCTCAGTTCACTAGGTTCCTTGAAGACAGGAATTCACAAGGCAAACTTCACAGTGCCTACCTACACTCTGTAATCAGCCTTCACTCTTTTCTTTAAGAATTTAGGCATTTTCCATAAACACCCATGACAAAGGTTCCTAAAATCATGTTCAGTAATTCTCCAAAGATCCTGACTACGTATATAGACTGAGGGCAAGGAAATCAGGGCTTTATTTCCAGTCCTATTATTTAGGAACTTTGTAATCTTGAGAAATTTCTTGAATGTCTCAAGCCTTAGTTTCCTCATGTGTAAGATATTACAAACAAAGCTCAGATCTCACACTGTTGTTTTGAATATAAGTTCAAATAATAAACAATAAACATAAACTGTACAGCACTTCCTGATATGTTGTGGATTTTCAATAAGATTTTAAAGGAATTTCAAATGTAATTAACATTCGCAGTTTAAAATAATAGTGTGCAGAAGCCTGGTTTTGGAGTGGGATTTGTGATCTGAAAGATCTGAGTCTGAATCTTGTTTCTAGTATTTATAGAAGCAAGTAGTTGGTAAACATTATAATTCAGTTGTAAAATGGAAATCTTAAAGAGTCCATTCCTGAATTCTGTAATAATGAGGTAAATTTTCAAATAGGAAAATGCTTCATGACTTGGTAGGTGTTATGCATAATTTGGTTATTGAAATATGGAGTCATTGATTTTCTTATAAGAACACAAATAAATGCATTTTTACATGCAATTTTTACTCTATTGTCTTTTTAGTCTTAAGGGATAGAAATTAATCCCAGAGTCTCAGGAGGCTGAGGCAGGAAGATTGCAAATTCAAGGCCAGCCTCAGCAACCTCTCAAAGCCCTAAGCAATTTAGCAAGACCCTATGTCTAAATAAATAAATAAATAAAAGAGGAGCTGGAGATGTGGGTCAGTGGTTAAGTACCCCTGGCTCAATCCCTGGTACAAAACAAACAAACAAACAAACAAACAAATAAATAAGTAGAGATTGCCATGAATAATGAATAACAAAATTAAAGAAAGGAAAGTAGACATACTGACCAGGGGTGACTGATTTGGGGAAGAAGGCCTTCATTTTTTAAAATTTTACTACCACCCATTATGTGACATGAGTGATTTTTTTAAATTTCTATTCTTCAGTGACATCATATTTGCCTAGTTTATTTATGATCTTATAAATAGCTAATCATTTCTGAACCTACTATGAAATAGCCGCAGGTATGTTTTTTTTTTATTTTAATCATTCAAAAAGGTCTATGTGACACCTCTGTCATAGTGTGATGAGGAACAAAAAATAATAAAAGCCAAATTAATGTTCCTCTTTATCACCAATCACAGTCTCTTTAAATTCAATGGATGCTCTTTTTAGTTCTGGAAACAGATGCACAATTGCTTATAGACCCCTAAGTTCAACTTGGGCCTGACTTTTCTTTATGGATTAAAAAAAACAATCAGGGCTAAAAATACTTTATGTTCTTTCTGTGCATAAAACAATCAAGAAATTATTTATCTGGTAATCTAAAATCTGAAAGAACATATTGATCAATTTTCTAAGTGATGCTTTATGGTCTTTGATTTAAGAATGTAGAAAATTGAAAAGAGTGAGAATGGGCTGCTCCCTTGGATGCTGTGTGTGCTGAGGACTATTGGCAATGCCATCCACGTTCATCCACTAGTGCTCACAGGTGGTTCTGATCCGAGTAGGTGACTACAGGAAGCCACCCTAAACTTGCTTGAATATATAATGTGTGATGTGACTTCCTAATTTACAGATAGTAGAAGTTACTATCAGCTTCATGAAATTTGAATAAGAGTGGTGCATTTGTGTATGTACATGGTGTGTGTGTGTGTGTGTGTGTGTGTGTGTGTGTGTGTGTGTGTGTGCTAAAACTTTAGATTATGGGATATGATTTATATCTTACTATTGGAATTATCATTAAAGGCAAGAAAATTTGTATTATGAGTCATACTGGATTTAAATGCAGAATTTAAAATTTCAAGGCTATTCTTAGTCCTCTTTGATAGTCACAGTAATCTTTATTTATTTATTTATTTCTAATAAACACGACAATAGTGGAATGTATTACACTCATTATTACCCATTTACAGTACAAGTCCCAGTTATCTTTGATAGAGAATAATAATAGTAATAATGATAGCTAATATTTACTGAGGACATTTTAAACCAGAACTCTTCTAAGTGATAGATACAACAATCTTATTTAAACTTCATAAATTAAACAAATGGGTAGGCACTACTTCTTTTTTTTTTCTTCTTTCTCTCTATGGATGTGGAAATTGAGGGACAGGGGGTTAAATAAATAATTTACACCGGCTTGCTGTGAATTCACTTTGAACAAAATATTATTATTGACAAAGTACCAAGTAATTTAAATTCTATTATCAGTTTTGTTGTTATTCTTGAATCATTCTTCCTTTTACCTGCATTTTTTTAAATAAAAATAATTTTGGAATGACTGACACACTGCCATTAACTCCATGTTCATTAATTATTCTATTAGAAAAAGGTCCCTGGAGATTCTCAGAACTCTGGGTGCCCGCTGCAGAGTGGATTAGAAGAAGGAAATGGGTTGGAACAAATAGATCTGACCAAATGTCATTAATTATTTCATGCATAAGTTGTATTTATAATTATTCTAGATAATGCCACTAAAGAAAAAGGGAAAACTCACATTAGTACAGATTAAAAAACACATGAACTACAAATGTCGCTCATCTCCCTGTGAACTTCTGGAGGGCTCCTGTGATTGGTGCATTCCAGGACCAGGTAAGTCTGAAGCCTGGAGCAAGCTACTGGAAAGTGTCCCCAAGGTAGAAAAGTTTATAGTTTTTTCCACATACTGAGCTTCCACAGCAGGCTTGAACTTCTAATAGGGTAATGAGAGTTCACTAATTTTTCAAGACAAAATAAGTGGGAAGGGAAGCACACTTATATATGTTTGTGTGTGTGTGTGTGTGTGTGTGTGTGTGTGTGTGTGTGTGTATTTAATACATATCCAAAACACTTGAAAAAAGGAAGTCATGGTAGATGTATTTATGCTTTGGTGGAATATGCATACCTATAGAAAAACTTTGGTTTTGAATCTGAATCCTTCATTCCAGCTTTTGACCTTTCTTCTCATGGGACTAGTCAGATTCAAAACTTTAAATTATAAAAGTCAGCTCCTCATGGGTTCTTTCTTGGGGAAATAATTCTTGTGAACATATGGAAAATGACTTTTTGAGTCATACAAGTCAATATCTGATAAAATGGATTTAGCAGAAACTTTCCAAATATTCACCTTTTGGCTCAAACTAAGCCTGGAGAGTTTAAAGCCCACAAGGAGAATTTTTGAGAAAGTTATGAATGAATGGATACTAGTTTATTATGGAAATGCAATTGTAACCAAGCACTATAATGTGTCTAGACATAAGGGGCTTAGTTGCCAAATATGAAGTGTTCTAGTTTTACAAGAAATCCTCATGGAAAGTGCACAAGATGTTACATGGTGAGAATTCTACCTAAGGTCCATATGTGCCTCTGTCACCATTTGGAACTTGTTCCCTTCTTAGGAGGGGGTTCTTGTGAACAAGCAGGAAATTATGAAACCCTGTTCCTTGGACCTTACACATAGGTCTGGGAGAGTATGAGAAGAAAGAGCCATCATAGTATCTGAATTATTATTTTTATTATTGGTGTTTTGTTTAAGGGTATTTGACAAAGCTCTTGTTGTGGGATGATTTCAGAACAAGGTCAATGAAGAACCTCACAGCTCATTCTCTTTCCGACACACTGATTGGAAGATTATATTGCCATTCTTTAGATTCTCAGAGGTCTTAGGTGAAATGCATATGGAAATTTGTTCTGAAGGCCATTGCTATGAGCGGTCATAAAGGAATTCTTTAAGGCTTAGAAATGAAACATTTGTAAGGATGGATGGAAAAGCAAATGCAGAAGACAATGTTCCCCTGAAAAACTTCTCGTGCCAGCTCATCAATTTCTGGTTAACTTTGAGGATACCCACAAGATTATATCTGGTGAGAGTTTGGTTTTCTGGCACCTCACCTCTAGGAGGTAGCAATTATTAATACTCTGTGTGTGTGTTGTGTGTGGATGTAAGATATCCAACATCCAATTCTCTTCCAGGCACTTATTTTTACAAATGACTTTAAAAGGCCTGAAAGAAGAATCATTCTCTGGCGTTTTTAGAACCACTTCCAGCAGCGCGTCTCCAGAGTCAAATAGAGCTGTCTTCATCACTTTTACATATAGACTTCCTCAAACACTAAAAAGAATGATAATCGGCTAATTATAAATTCACTGTTAATACAGCTTTAGAGCTGAGAACATTTCACTCCGGCAGTTAATTTAGTCTGTGGTAAATTCTCACTGTTATTTAATGTCATTTATCACCTGCTGTTTTGTCTTACTGAGAACATCCTGCCTGCCCTGCGCTGTCTACAGTACATGGACCTTCTGTGACTTTAATGTACTCGGAGCAAAGGCTCCAAAGTGCTGCTATCAGGGGATTTTGGCAACTTGCCTTAGATATATTCAAGCCATTTTGCTGCCTGTCACTCAGGGCTGCACAAATTGAACTCGGAGGAGAGGTAAAGAGGGTCTATCAGGCATTTTTTTTTCTGGGAAGAATATGCTAATAAAGCATCCTCAGCAGGAAGCAGGCTGTGTCTGAGAGAGTTTGGTCAACTCTGAATTAATTTTGTGTGTTAAGAAACACGGGGTGCTTCTAGAGCCGGCCTGTGGTAATTAATCCTTCCTGTTTCTGGGAGAACAGAACTGTGATAAATGCAGCCCAGGTTTAACAGATGTGTGCACACAATGTCTGCTTTATGAGGAGTAAAACAAAATGATGGGTACAGAACAAAAAAAAATGTTGATTTAAAAAACTAGAACAGTATGGAAAGCACGAAGCTTGGAATTCCCAGAGTTTATGCAAATATAGTATTCCTTTAAATGTTCACAGACAACGTGGTTTTGAAAACATCTGTCTATGGGGTTGAATGCTGCAAAGAGACTGAAAAAGACAGATGTTTCTTGTTCTTCAGAAAATTGAGTAAAAAAAAAAAGAAAAGAAATTGCATGCAGACATTAGGTAGGAGATGGAGTTTGCTGTATCTAGGTGTGGTTGGTATTGGACACACACAAAAAAATGGTGACAGTATTCTAGGATCTCTTGTTATCTTAGTTCTTCAGTTTTTCTCCAAACTGCTTTATAGAGAAAAAGTGCAAGATACATTACTTGTATAGAAACAAGGGTCATGATGCTTGGTGATTGGAATACTGACCCTCTGAGCAGGAGAGCTTGACTTTCAAAGCAAGGCATGCATTTGAGCTGGGAAGGCTGACACTGAATATATTTCAATACCATTTGCACATAAGGTAAATGAGAACAGGCAGAGTGTATAAAAACAAGCCCATACCCAAGGAGGCATTCTCAGGGTAGGGTGGCCAAACAGCCTCAGCCATTCCATTGTGCCTGCTCTCCGTCTTGCACTCTCTCTTCCTTTCTATCTTATTGAGCTAGCCCTGCCATCCTGGGGGCCAGGCAGGAGTCTGACATGGGTAAGGTAAAATAGAAGGAAAGCCCAGCTCGTGCAACCTGTTTGATAGGGCATGTTTCAAAGAGAGTTTAGCTCCCCCCCCTTTTTTTGTCTCCAATAAAACTAAGTGATACCTTAAATATATAGTTAGATATCTGAAAATCAAAATTTTAGAGCCTAATGTGAAGAGAAGATAATAAAACCCAGCTTACTGCACATCACTGATAGCCTGTCACGCAGCACAAATACTAAGAACAATTTGACTCACTTTCAATGAAATGTGTGCCTGCCTCATGCAAAAGAGTAGTTTCTGGAGGCTTTGACAATATTACCCAGGAAAGAGTTGATTCAGAAATTCAGTCTTGGTTAACCCTTTACATTTCAGTCATTTTATGTAGGTACCTTCTCCTCCGCAGAGTTTCATTGTCACTAGAGTGTTTTTTTTCAGATTATTTCCTATGTTGCATGAAAGATGTCTGACTAGCTATCTTCACATTGCTTAGGGTCTAGACCAAAATCAATCATTTAACGCTTGGTCAAAGCTTTTGGCTTGTTTCCGTGAAAAAAAAAAATGTACTGGAAATGATCTGTGATCCTCATAAAACAAGCAAAGCAATTAAGCAAAACTGATCATTTTATATATTCTTTTAAAGTCTAGTTAATGAAAATATGCATAAAGATAGCATTTTCTCCACCATGTGGATTATCAACAGCTTATCATAGTCTCAGTAGAATATTAAACTACCTCCAGGTGAAACTCATGAACCAAGTCTTTTCTAATTGGATATTAGAGAACTAAAATACAATGATATTGCACAAGGTGTATTTAAAAATTATATAATGATAACTGCAAAAATTCTGGATTTATAAGAATCCAAGTTTTTCAATAAAATTTATTCACAAAAGCAAACTTTACACTTTTGAATCAATTGTAACTTATTTTTTTTAAATAATTCACTTAATAAGCATATTCAAAAAGTACCTTTGGCTTAGGGAAAAAATATGGTATACAATTACTTATAAAAATTAAATAAGATTATCGCCTGCTCCTGAGGAACACATAGTCTATTTTGGCTTCTCCAGGTAGATTATATTTCATTTATCAAATGTAAGAAAGGGATTTCACGATGTAGGTAAAATGATTTTGGCTTTACTAACTGAAAAGCATTGGAATGGTAGAGAATTTTTCCAAATCAAAAAGCCAGCATATATGACCATCTGAAAGGTCATGGTTTCTCAAAATAATTTTTAGAAGTAATTTTCCAAGATCTTAGAGTATATAAACACTCATTCCGATCTCAATGTTTATTTAGTGCAAATGAGTAAAAAAAAGAGGAACTTCCTAGAATCTTTATCACACATAACAAAGATACTAACTCACAATGCCCGATTTGGATCAGTTGTGCAAGATGTAGTATTGGGCAATCTCAGAAAATTTCCAAGGAACTTGGAAAATACAGACAAATGATATAGAAGACTGAACATTCTCCTAGGAGCAGTAGAGGAGTACCAAAGCCTTCAAAACACAGTGGAGTCAGTCCAGGCTAACGCTGCTGCTGTTTAGGGGAAGATGAGCCAGGTTGTCTCTGAAGCTTCTTACTCTTTGTTCACTAAGTAGCACTCATTCCTAGGGTCGGGAACATAGTATATGAATAGTGTCCTTTTTTCAGTTATTTTCAAGCCACATTATGAATTGAAATCATCTGGTCAGGGCCTTACCTCTAGAGATTCCGAATTTCTAGAGCATTTATATTCTTGAAAGGGATTTTGTTTCAAAATGGTTAGAAAGGTCCTTAGTGAATGTTTGGCACATAATGGTTATAATTATTATAATTACTTTCATCATTAGGGTTGATATACCCTGAGGGTTACTATGGTGTAACTAGTATCTAAGAATCATTCTCATGGAAAAATATAATACATCAAATTAGAAAGCTTCTGCATGGTATACGAAATAATCAACAAAATGAAGAAACAACCTATTGAATAGAAGAAAAATATTTTCAAACTGTAGTTCTCAAACCCGTATGAGGTTGAGGTTAATATCCAAAATACAAAAGGAACTTAACTTAATGGCAAGAAAAACAAATAGCTCAATTTTACATTTATATTTCATTTTATTTTTTAGGGGAAAAACCTGAATGAATGTTTTCCAAAAGAAGACATACTAATGCTTACCAGGTATATGAAGAGCTTCTCAAAAATGCTAAATATTAGAGAAATGCAAATTAAAATCACAATGAGGTAGAACTTCGTTTCTCAGAATTTCCGTCCTCACACCAACAGAAGGTAAGTGTTAGTGAAGATGTAGAGAAAGGAGTGCCCTTATGGACCACTGTGGTAATGCAATTAGTATGGTCAGCTGGGAAAGCAGTGTGGAGGTTCTAAAGTGCTAAAAGTAGAATCCACATAGGATCCAGCAGCACCAGGACTGGGTCTATATCTTAAGGAAATAGAATTAGGGTGTTGAAGAAGATCTGCATTCCCATGCTCATTGAAACACTGTTCACAATAGCCAAGATAAGGAATCCACCTACGTACCCATCAGTGGATAAGTGGAAAAAGCATGGGACAGATACACAGTGGAATACCATACAGTCATATAAAAAACAGAACATTCTGTAATTTGTAACAACAGAGATAAACCTGCAGATAACCATTTTTGTTCACTGCAAGATAAGTATCTCCTATAATAGTCATATCTTTCTCAAAGACTAATATTTAAAACCAGACAACATATATAAAAAAATGAACTTGTGTATCTTAACAGCAACACTGGTATTGATGAGCATACTAATTCTTTCTTGCTATTCCATATCATAACTTTCTAAATATAAGTCAGCCTAAATGATATAAGCCTGGCACAAAAAGACAAATATCTAATGATCTAACTTCTATAGAGAATCAAAAAAAGTTCATCTCATAGACATAAAGAGTAAAATGGTAGTTGTCAGGTATGAGGGAATTTGGAGTTAAAAATTTCAATTGGATACGAAGAATGAATTCAAGAGATCTGCTGGGCAACTTGGCAACTATCATTGTTAACAATATATTATATTCTTTTAAAATACTGTGAGAGTAGATTTTAACTGTTTTCCCCACAAACAATTATTAGAGGAAATGAATATGTTAATTAGCTAAATTTAGACATTTCACAATGTATATATACTTCAAAACATCACATTTTGTACAGCAAATACATATAATTTTATCTGTCAATTTAACAAAATAACTTTAAATGAAACGAATCGCTGTGTCAGGATACAGGACTTGCATGCTGTCATCCGGCATCCTGACAGTTGGTGCCCATGTCAGTCTGGGAAGTCATGACTGCCTATGTTTTGCTTCCTTTTAATTGTTGTATGTATATTAGAGCCCAAAAAATCCATTTCATGATCCCCAAACTCGATGATCTTGCATTTCAATAGTCAAAATATGACTGCTGTTCTCCAGTGTCAGCTCTCTCTCAGGTTAGCAGTTACTGAGTAGAATTTCTAGTTCAAGATGGCCAAGTGTTGCCACAGCTCAGAGGACATGCCTTACCTGCTTCTCAGGCGACCTGATGGCATTGCTGTGCAATTCAAGACACCCGTCTCCTGGATGGTGGTGCCTTTCTCAAACACTAATGTTCCAATCAGGAGTCTGTGTCTGAAGAACGAATGATTGGGACTCATGGCGACCCGAGTGTCGATGCACACGGTGCCACCTCTGGTTGTACTGTACCAAGACCTTCTGAATGACACTGGGAGTTGGGTTCATTTACGAAAGTTAATGGTCGGAAATACCATGGAATCCATGAGTGGTGTCAAGGAATATTAGGAACATTTTAGAACACCGAAAAACAAGATTCCAAGTTTACATTTTCCAAAATGTCTGGGGATGAACAGATCCGAACAACAAGATACGTGCTTGACAGCCCCTCAGTGTATCTGAGCCCTGCTCCGGGGATTTTGGCCTTTTTCCCATGGCTTCAGAGACCACGCTCAGTTTAACATCCCCCTTTGTCTGAGCATCTTTGGACATCAAACATGGTGGGACACTCTAGAAATGAGAGGCCCTGCAAAGACTGGAACTGCAACCTTGGGCCTGTGACTTTTAAAGTGGGATTGCCTGGAATATGAAACTGGAATTTCTATTTTTTTTCCAAAATGGGTAGTAGAAATCTGTTGCTAAGGTTCTGTTAATTCTTTCTCCATCATCAGCTAATAATGATAAACAATGTCACGTGAAATCCTCCAAATGTTTACTTATGGAGGTGGAAATTATTCCTTCCTAGTTGTTACCAGCAAAAATATTAATGATTATTTCATTAAAGTCATACAGTACATGAGGGAGTGAGAGAAAAAGAGCTAGTAAATCTGTTAAATGTTCATTTTTTAGCTCCCACTAAGGAATGTTCTCAGGTCCCAAAGTGGCCATGCGGTGTGCGACGTCTCAGGAAAATGGCAGAGCACCACGGTGGTAAATAAGCCTGTGGAAATGTAATGTCCTCTTTCCACCCATCATACCGAATCTTGGTTAACAGGCAGTAAATGAAAAAGCAATCTTTAGAAGGCTAAGAATTCCCAAATATCAAGTTAGTGAGGGTTTGGAAGGGTTTATTTGAAGAATTATCCAAAATTTGATTCCACGTAGGAACACATTTTCCACTGTACCCATCTGCCTTTCCCAGTCTCCAAACATGGGCTCCAGCCCACTCTCTTTGGGATAAATCAATTTGTCAGGGCAATTGGGCACCTATGTGGTGGGATGTTCCTGGTAATTAAGGTTTATAACTGCAGCTGTTATGATATCTTGGCTTCTAACCTTGTGCTGGTGGGGAAAGCCATCCTTAAAACATCTGGGGTCCTTGCTGAAACAATAGCGTGGTTGCTGCAGTCATCTTGTGTAATTTCTGTGAATAGTAGGGTACGTTTAAACAGTCCTAATGGAGCGAACAATACTGTTTTAAAGGGCTCTGATCGTTACTTATCTCTCAGCTGATTATAGGAATCTTGTTGGAAGCGTTCAAAGGGTTTTTAATTTTGAGTCTCTTTATGTCTTCAACCTAGTGATGACACTAATTTCCCCGACTGCCTGTGAAAGGAAGCCTAGTTTTGTCCTCAGACGTTTTTGTTCCCTGTGTCATGTCTTTTGTGTATGCAGATGGAGCTGATTAATTCCAAGGACTTCGCCACATTAAAAAATAATTTAAATAACTGGGCACGGTAAAGAAAACTAAGTGTTTCTCTTTAAGGAGGAAACAACCAACAACATACACACGTGTGCGTGCACACACACACACACACACACACACACACAGATAAGTACTCAATTTTTATTTCTTCTAAACAGAAATGATGTTACTGTTTCAACTTTATGTATATATGGTATTTCCAAATCCTAGAGATTATTAGATTTTTTTCTCAATTAACCATATTTCTTTGTATGTAATATTCACCAAAAAGGGTTATTCCCTTGTTTATTATAGTGTCACTTCAACAAATGTAAAGTAAGTAGTAAGAGCTATGTAAGCAGACAGGTCACTGTGTACCTCAGAGCCATGCTTCACTGGGCAAGGTCATTGTGAAGGAGAAAAACTCTCTGAAGAACATGTAGCATTTGCTTGTTCTGTAATTGTCACCCAAAACACAAAACAAAACTACTAAAATGCCTTACATATGACAGATTTTTTTTCTAAACAAGAAAATTAAATCCTGTAACATTTGGGCAGGTGTCTATATTTGACATTTTTTTTTTATGTTATGTCTTCTGAAGTTTTTGTTTATGACACTCACATAACAACACATGTGCCCTTATAGAATACTTGATTACCTGTGTGGAGATCATTCGATACTTTTTGACTGGGTCCCCAAACTCACCCACCTTACCTGGCAGCACCTCCTCCTGTGAGGGGTTCCTGTGCTGTTTAGTCTCAGCAGAAGCTCAGCCTGCGGCCCAGCTGCCATGGGACCTCCACTGAGAGCCAGGTGTGCATCCTATCTTGGCCTTGCCAATCAGATGCTTTTGCTCAGAATGCTGGTGAGATAATGGAACCCACATCAAGCGTGGTGAGACACTGTAGAAATCAGAGGCCCTGCAAAGACGGGAGATGCTACCTTGGGCCTGTCTGGAACCTCACCTGGGCTTCCTTCTATCTGACCCAGGATCACACTTACCTCCTCCCCACCATCCACTCTTCATGCTGATTATTTGATTTCCTGGTTTCTTTCCAATGCTTTGATTCATTTTCTTGGAATACCTAGACTAAGTTATTGGGTTTTATTATTTCAAGAAAGGCCACTCTGCAGTTGATGTACTCTGGTAAAAATATAGAGTAAATGAGCAATCTTCATTATCTTCTATTAGATGGTTAATTTTTAAGGGTATTTTGAAGTTATTTGTGTTTTCAATCAGTAAAAAATAGTAAAATGGGGCAAATGAAAATGTAGAAAAATTTAAAATAAAACTCTTCAGACATTCTATGAACCTTAGGCAAATTCAAAGAGGAGTTTTACAATTCAGCATGTTGATGTTATATGACAATCCTACAGGAGCTCAGAGCTGAGTAAGGACCCAGGAGAAGTCCTTAGGTAAGCACAGATCCATGAGTTAGAAACTTCTTGAGAGCTGTGGAGGTCTTTGGTCCATGCCAACTGGTCCATACTCCTCAGGATCAGTCTTATCCTGGAAGGTTGTTATAACTGAAGAATCTTGAGTCCTAACCCAAACTTGTAGATTCACTAGCTGTAGTTAAACTAGATGCCCACTCAATTTGCATGCACACTGTAGGCTGACATGATGGCATGGATTACGTACTGTGTACAAGATGGTCTGTTTCTTCTGGTGATGCTTGAATAAAACTGGAGCTCCAAGGCCAGGGTGTACAAGAAGGTTTGTTAAAAAAATGTTAAAAACAATTCTGAAATCAAAATAGAGTCTATGGTTTATGATTTTATTGTTCCTGACTACCCAGGAGTGTTCATATCCCTTAATGTCTAAATTCTACTTTGTCTATGTAAGAAAAGAGGATCGAAAAGGAAAATAAATGCAGGAAATTGAGCTATTTTCTGCACATTGGATCAAATATTCCATTCAAAGCTTCCCTGTTTATTCTCTCTCTGCTGATTATGTCCTCAAGCAAAGATTCTTAGTGAAAATCTGAAAGATTGCTTGAAAGTGCCTTCCACCATTTGTGGTGCTGTCAGAGGTCGAAGTCAATTGACCAAAAATGACCCCAGGAAATTGATGGATATTTTTATTCTGTGGTAAAGACAGAAACACAATATTAAGGTTTTCATGTGGTGGATGTTTTCTTTCTCTGTGGGTGCTGGAATATGTGGTGGGGAGCAGTGAGGAATAATTTGAAAGGAGTTGTTGGGATTTGTGTTAAATAAAGTATAATGCTTTCTGGAATTTATATTAAAATTTTAAAAATCATCAGCTAAGAAGCTGTAACACACTATAGTGAACATTTAATAAATAATATGCTTTATTTCTTAGGACCTCTCTGCATCAAAGGGAAAGAACGGCTTCTAGATGGCTCCCTTTCCCAATCCTCTATTGCTATGGAATACTGGCTCTTCTTCAAATTTGAAATGATTGATATTAATCTAGTTATCTGAATATTTCAATCATTTGTATATGCCCAATGTTTCAGGATTTTCAAACACATTCACATATAATCAGACAGTCTTTGTTTTTAGCAGCACACACAATGATATAAAATTGCTCAGTCAGGTATTATTTCCACCCTGAGAAATGAGTAGGGTGATTGTTTAAATTCTGGAGTCAGATAAACACTGACTTGTGTTGGAATATTGACTCTGATATCTTTTCATGAATAAGATCTGGTGCAAACACATTGTCCATTAAATCACTCAAAAATATTTCATGGGTCCTTGCTAGGTGCTGGTCCTTTTCTGAGCAGTGGAGTAGACTGGAGATTCAAATTTGGCCCTTAAGCTCACAGAACCTGCATACATGCAAGACCCAGAGTCACACTTACTTTAAAGCCTGGTCCTTTCTGTTATATCATGCTACCTGCATCACCCAGAAGAGTGTTAGTATAGAAGACAGGGGCAAGTATCTTCTCATAATCATATTTTCATAATCACATTTCAGGTTTGTATTTTACCTAATTTTTAGCTTAACTATATCTTAAAAATATGTTGATTTCAAATTTAGTTTCTGAAGTAAAATACTAATACTGAAAATCAAATTTCCTAATTCAGTATCACATGCTATCTCTTGACAGAGGAATTGAAAGAAGCAAAGCGCTGCCGGGAATCCTTGGTGGAACCCACTTCCCCGCGGCTGAACTTATCTCAGACCCGGGGCTGAATTCAGTGTGTGCTGAGGGCCATCCCAGAGCTCCTGGCCCTGCTCACTGAAGCTCTGAGAGGGGACTCTGACTTTGCCCTGCATCACCACCTTGAACCAGACTCAAGTTAATAGGAGAAAGTCCTCGCTCATAGTGGCTCTCAAAGCTCTCCAGCTTCTCCAGTGCATCATTCAGCACAGGTGTGACTTCAGCTGTGTTGAGCAAGGTAAGCACTACAGTCTCTCCACCAGTTTATTTTCCATGATAACAGAAAAATTGGTTTTTACTATTATTGACTTTTAAATAACCTAGCATACAAAACTTGCTACCTGTTTGTCCACAAGATTTATGAGTGATTGATGGCACATCTGTGATTTCCTCTCCTGTCTGGAGAAGATTGTACTGTCTCTGTCTTACACATTTCATTTTTGAGCATAATCACATTACAGGTTATTTAGAGATGGCTTTACAAAAAAAAATATCAACTGATACCCAAAACTAGTCTTCAACTAAAGGGTTAAAATTATACTTGATAATCTATTTCAAGGACAGAAATGCACAAAAGAGGGAGTTACTAGTTTTCTAAATACTCTTAAATATATAAACGAGGCCATTGGCCAAAGTTGTTTTTCTACAAACATTTAAACACATATATATTAGAGTCAAATGGTTATAGTTTAATAAAAGGGCTGCTAAATTTTTAATTCTCAGAACCAAATAATAAAGGACCTAGGATTATGGCTTCATCGTCTTTGTTGCAATTTTTTTTAACTTTGTCACTATGGTACAGAGGACAAATAATACATAAATGACCGTGACGATGTTTCAATTAAATTTTATTTACAAATAGTTGATAGGCAGGGTTTGGCTCTTAGTTTCCAGTTTGCAGCTCTGGTTGAAAAAATTGCAGGTTCTCCCTAGGAACACCACTTATGTTTCCTTGAACCCTTAAGATGGGGAAGCATGGGTGTGTTCCCGCTGTGGGGATGTAATACAGGCCAACTCCACCCGGCTGCTCTGGGTCCTCTACAGAATCCTCAGGTGGGAGCCCCTACGATTGTCAATTCTCACATGATTCTTAACTATTTTTCTCCCTTCAGACTAAGCACCAAAATGCCCCAGTCCCATAAATTTTATCTCTTAGCAGTGAGGAGGGGACAGAGAGGCATCAAGAACTGTCTGAATCATGTCATCAGCAAATAATGATAGTTTGAGTGCTTCTTTACCTATGCGTATCCTTTTAATTTTTTTTGTCTGTCTAATTGCTCTGGCTAGAGTTTCTGGCTATGTTGAATAGAGGACCCAGAGCAGCCGGATGGAGTTGGCCTGTAGGACATCCCCACAGCGCGAACACACCCACGATTTCCTATGGTGAAAGAGGGCATCCCTGTCTTGTTCCCATTTTTAGAGGGAATGCTTCCATTTTTTACCACTTATGTTTACCATTTACTAAATAGATAGCTACATTCCTACTATCCCTAGTTTTCTAGTGTTTTGAACAAGAAAGGGTGCTGTATTTTGTCAAATGCTTTCACTGCATCAATTGATAGAATCATATAATTCTTATCTTTAAGTCTATTGATGTGATGAATTATATTTATTGATTTCTATATATTGAACCAACCTTGCATCCCTGGAATGAACCCCACTTGATCATGGTGCACTATTTATAAATATGTTTTTGTATATCACTTGCCAGAAATTTATTGAGAATTTTTGCATCAATGTTTATCAGAGATATTGGTCTGAAATTTTCTTTCCTTGATGTGTCTCTGCCTGGTTTTGGTATCAGGATGATACTAGCTTTGTAGAATGAGTTTTAAAGGGTTCCTTCCTTTACTATTTCATAGAATAATTTTAGGAGTAATAATATTAGTTCTTCTTTGAAGGTCTTGTAGAACTCAGCTGTGAATCTGTCTGATCCTGGGATTTTTTTGATTGGTAGGCTTTTGATGGCAGCTTTTGTTTCCTTGCTTGAAATTGATCTGTTTAAACTGTGTATGTCCACTTGACTCAGTTTGGGTTGATCTTATGTCTCTAGAAATTTGACAGTGTCTTTGAGGTTTTCTATTTTACTGGAGTATAAACTTTCAAAATAGTTTCTAATTGTCTTCTGTATTTCAATAGTGTCTGTCATGATATTCCCTTTTTGATCACAAATGTTAGTAATTTGAGTTTTCTCCCTCCTTCTTTTCATTAGAGTGGCTAAGGGTTTGTCAATTTTATTTATTTTTTAAAAGAACCCGCTTTTTGTTTTGTCAATTTTTGAATTGTTTCTTTTGTATGCTGATGACATAATTCTATACTTAGAGGATCTAAAAAACTCAGCCAGAAAACTTCTAGAATTAATTAATGAATTTAGCAAAGTAGCAGAATATGAAATCAATACCCATAAATCAAATGCATGTCTTTATATCAGTGATGAATCCTCTGAAAGAGAAATTAGAAAAATCTACCCCACTCACAATTGCTGCTAAAAAAATAAAATACTTGGGAATCAACTTAATAAAAGAGGTGAAAGACCTCTACAATGAAAACTACAGAATAATAAAGAAATAAATTGAATAAGACCTTAGAAGTTGGAAAGATGTCCCATGCTCTTGGATAGGCAAAGTTAATATTTTCAACATGGCCATACAACCCAAAGCACTATACAGATTCAATGTGATTCCAATTAAAATCCTACTGTCATTCCTTATAGAAATAGAAAAAGCAATCATGAAATTCATTTGGAAAAATAAGAGACCCAGAATAGCCAAAGCAATTCTTAACAAGAAGAATGAAACAGGTGACATCACTATACCTGAACTTAAACTGTACTACAAAGCTATAGTAACAAAATAATGTGGTATTGGCACCAAAATAGACATAGACCAATGGTACAGAATAGAAGACACAGAGTCAAAAACCACATAAATAAAGTTATCTTACACTAGACAAGGTGCCAAAAACATACATCACAGAAAAGAGAGCCTCTTTAACAAATGGTGCTGGGAAAACTGGAAATCCACATGCAACAAAATGAAATTAAATCCCTATCTCTCACCATGCACAAAACTCTACTCAAAGTGGATTAAGGACCTAGGAATTCAACCAGTGACCCTGCGCCTAAGAGAGGAAAAGGTAGGCCCAAGTCTTCATCACGTTGGATTAGGCCTTGATTTTCTTAACAAGACTCCTAAAAGCGTGAGAATAAAATCAAGAATTAAAAAAAATGGGATGGACTCAAGCTAAAAAGCTTCTTCTCAACAAAAGGAATAATCAATGAGGTGAAGAGACAGCCTACATTTTGGGAGCAAATTTTTGCCACACACATGTCAGATAAAGCATCAATCTCCAGGATATATAAAGAATTCAAAAACTTAAAACTAAGGAAACAAACAACCCAATCAATAAATAGGCTAAGGAGCTTAACATAAATTTCTCAGAAGAAGGTATACATTCAATCAACAAATATAAGAAAAAATGCTCAACATCTCTAGTAATTAGAGAAAAGTAAATCAAAACTACTCTAAAATTTCATCTCATGCCAGTCAGAATGGCAGTAAATCAAGAATACAGACAACAATAAATGTTGGCAAGAATGCAGGGGAAAAGGCACACTCATATGTTGTTGGTGGGACTGCAAATTGGTGCAACCAATCTGGTAAACAGAATGGAGATTTCTTAGAAAATTGGAATGGAACCACCATCTCACTCCTCGATCCATAACTAAATGACTTAAAATCAGCATACTATAGTAACACAGCCACATCAATGTTTATAGCAGCTCACTTCACAATAGCTAAACTGTGGAAGGAACCTAGATGTCCTTCAATAGATGAGTAGATAAAGAAACTTTGGTATGTATGCAAAATGGAATATTACTCAGCATTAAAAGAGAATAAAATTATGGCATTTCAGGTAAATGGATAGAGTTGGGGAACATCATGCTAATCGAAGTAAGCTAATCCTGAAAAAACAAAGGCTGAATGTTCTGTCTGATAAATGGAAGCTGATTCATAATCGGGAGCGGGACATGGGGAAAATGGAGGAACTTTAATGGGGCAAAGGGGAGGTAGGGGTGGGAAAGGGGTACATGGTAGGAAAGATGGTGGAATGAGTTGGACATCATTACCCTAGGTACATGTATGACTGTACATATGGTGTGATGCTACATCGTGTACAACCAGAGAAATGAAAAGGTGTGCTGCACAATTGTGTATATGAATCAAAATGCATTCTGCTATCATATATACCTAATTAAAATTAAAAAAATAAAAGAACTATCTGAAAAGTACACTAGAAGAATCTCAAAAAAATTATCATTTGTCTTTATTTAATATTCCCAGGGACCCAGTGTATATTTTCCTATTGCAGCTTATCCACTTTTCATTGCATCTATGTTAATTGGACAGCTATAAACAGCTTGGACTTTCATTTACTTTCCAGTAACTGACATTTAATCTTTTGACAAGAAAGAGATCTCTCACTCCTAACTGCTTAGGAGCAACCCATGAGGTGACTAGGCAAAGGGACTGGCCTGAGCCAGTGTCCTAATGGATATCTGCAGGTTAGTTGATGCTCACACGTGACCTATGCATTACAGATAAGTTACTTACCTCCATCAGAGGCTGGGAGGCTCTGCTCATGGTGTCTCTTAGCATCACCTTGGGAACCAGGGCTAGCACAGCCATTCTGTTCTCAGAGTGATGGACAGAAGTTCAGAGGAAAGAGCTCACACATCCATTATGGGAGGACCTGCCATTTCTGCAAAAAGAAAGAAGAACCATTATGAAAAGAAAACTGAGAGAGGAAAACCAGAATGAAACTCATACTCATTCTCAGATGATCTAGTTCTCAGATGGTCTAGTTCTCAGATGTCTGGTTTGACAGGACATAGGATTTAAGAGTGTGGGATGGATTCATTAACCCACCATATTTGTGTGCCCTTAGAATGTCTATGCGTGCCCCAAGAATTTCTCAAAGCTAATCTAAACAATTTAGTACAAATTTCACCTTTATAGCTCATAATAAAAATCTTAAAATACTATTTTCCAGAGATAAAAATATATGCAACACGACCATATAATACTGACACATACATTTTTATTTGCTATTTACTGACAGCTTGGATTTATAGATCACAACCTCTTTGCTTACATTTATGAACATATGACAAAGCACACATCAATTCACTGAAAACCAGAGACAAAAAACTCTCTGAAGAAAACATCAGATGCATTTTCAGGTATTGATAGAAATACAGCATTGATATGTAATTTTTACTAAAAATTTGCACAGAGCACAGAATTATGAATTTCCAATGAGACAACATATTGATGAATCGTATAATGTCATGTAATATCAATGAGTATTTATTAAGTTAATTTAACTTCTTTTTTTATATTTTATGACCACCTTGCAAAACTTTAATAGGGATTTTGTCAATATAAATCATTTAAATATTTTTTATACTGGCCATGAATAGGCATGATTGAACTATCAAAGAGAAATAACAGCACTAGACCTTGAACTGCTAAACTACAACTCATTATATTTTGAGGCACTCACTTTGTGAGGGACAATTCATAGTCTGACCTGATTATATTTTATTATTCAGTGTATAATTTATTAGCATGATTAATACAAATATATAGTCTATGTCTTTTTTATGTCTTGATTTCTAAATGAAACAAATGCGTTATCATTTTTAGGCACAGAAGAAATATTTTGTCATAATTCATATATCTGGTTCCTATTTGATAAGAGGTAGAGTTTTCACAATGTTCAATAGAAAAAGCAGATATGAAAATTAAGATTTCAAAAAGTTGAACTTTTTGTTACTATTAATGCTCTTTGATTAATAATTAATTTTCATTTGTATGCATTTTCATTCTTGAGAGATCTTTTGGTTTCTTTCTTATTTTCCTGGTATTCATTCTTAAATATTTAAATAATCTTATTGACATAATCTTGTTTTTAATTGGCATAGATCAAATACAATTTTGTGGTCCACATGTGCTCTTTGTTTGAAAAATTTACTTTAGGGCTGGGGATATAGCTCAGTTGGTAGAGTGCCTGCCTCTCATGCACAAAGCCCCTCAGCACAAAAAAAAAGAAAGAAAAATAAAATTCACTTGAAATATTTTAACACTAAAACTCCCAACATTAATATTTTTATTTCTTTAAAGTGCTTACTAATTTTCAGGTTAATAATGAATTGCTGTATATTGTATAGTGAATAGAAAAATGCAGAATTCCAGAGTACACATTGTTTTATGTATGGAAATTAATTACTGGACTTTTACCAGTATAATCATTACATACGTAAATGCCTCCGGAACCCTTCCCTCCATTCAGAACACCAATCCCTGCCTAGGTTTTTACTCACAACTGACTGCACGCCTGTGTGACGCATCTCAGAGACATCTCCATCCTCAGGACAGTGAAAGCCCAGCCCTGAGCTCCATACACCACCCACTCGTGCCCTTTGAGGAGGCCCTGACTCTGGCTGGCACTTCCACTGAGCTTTCTTGTCCTTTGTCTTCGACTCATTTCTGCCAGAAGCCCGGGGTCATCCTGAATCTCCTGGCTTCCTCACCCTCCATGTCCGTCACCCAACTCTCCCCCTTCCTGATTCCTCCCTTATTCCTGTTCGGTCTGGGCTCCAGCCACTGGCGAATGATCCAGGAACACAGACATTGGTCAGGTCACCTGTTTACCTACAGCTTTCTGTGTCTTTCAGTACATGTCAGATAAAACCTGGGGACTTTGCTATTGGCAGATACCCTGGATCCTTTCTGCCTCTGCCTGGACAGCCGTGGTGCCTCAGCTGGTCACCCCCTCTCTCCACACCACACGGGAGACCAATCTGATCCTTCCACAGAATGGAGCCCTTTTCAGAACTAAGTTCTTCATTCTTATTATAAAGGCTGACTTGATCTTGCTGAACAGGCTTCCTTTAGACTTGAAGTTAAATCCAGCTGGACTTCACTGCACATCTTACAAATTATTACTGCATATTAATTCCTGCGCAATATCTTTACCAGCATTTCCACTGTATTATATCATTAATGAAGACAAGAGGATCCTGGTCTTGGTTAGTTGGTAGAGTCCCTGGACCTAATAGCATCAGATATGTGGGCAAAATAAAAATTAGGTGAGTGAACTTTGGAATTGGCTTTGCTTGAAGATTTACAATTTTAGGTGTCTCTGACTGATGGGTTATTCTTAACAATCATTTTATCTGTTCGTTGCTAGAGACGACCACCATTTCAAATAGTCATACACAGCTAGAATTAATTATTCTCTCTGTATATGCACAACATGGCTTGGAATTTGTTCCTTCCAAACTCATAACACATTAAGGAGTAACTCTTTGGCATTCTCTCAGATCCCTGGTATAGCTAGGTAAGACAATTTTCATGGTGTAACAGAGTGACATACCAGTGAGACCTGCATCCTCTAGGGACTGGAGAGAATTTGTAAGCAGGAATTGTGGGGGGACATTTTTTCAGAAATGATAAAGCTGACTAAATGTTGATCTGTTCTTCATCATCACTATAGCCCTCCAAATTCTAAATAATGTGGGTGATGACATAGTCCTAGGGCAGAGGTTTGTGTTGATCCAAATATGAAGGATGTTATGAATAGAGTTGAGTTTTTATGCTGAACATGATTCTTTAAACTTTGCAGAATAATTTTGTTATTGTTTAGTAACACCATTCACTACTGGAAACTTAAGTTGACCACTTACATGGTTAGCTCCTAGCTCAGCAAGACCAGATTAAATTTTAACAGATTGGATCATGATGTTTTAAAGGTGGGCAGAGTTTATGTCTCAAAACAGTACTCTGCATTCCCATATTCAAACAATATATTTCAAATAAATGCCATTGACTTAGTGGTTATAAAATCTAAATAATAGGATTTGACTTATTCTTTTCCATGACCACTTATAGCTTCTATTTGTAAATGGCAAAACAGACTTGATGTAACAAGATGTAATATTTTTGTTTGGAAAGTGTAAATTTCAGCTAATGTGTGAAGTACTTTCACAAAATTGAGTGTCTTAGAAAGTAAAACATGTCTTTCCTTTTTAATTTCATTATTATTTTATTTTGAAACTGAAGCATATTTAAGAAAATAAGAGTCACCGTATGTGGTGTGATTGAATAGTTGTTTTAATTGTAGCTTTTGTTAACATATTGGTTTTATTAAAATCCACTTACTATCTATTGGGTATTTTTTTCCTAACATTAATACATTATGGTTGCATCCAAAAATCAAGCTTCAATAAGCTAGTGAGATACAAAAACTATTAAAGAAAGAGTTGTATTTCTTTCCTCTTTTTTGCTATAGTTAAATAAATGAGTACATTTGCTACTTTTTACTGGTGTAATAATTACATCTCTATAAAATACTACAAAATTCCTTTTTTATTCCTTTTGTATTCCTTTCCTGGTCATGATTTTGCAGTGTGGGTCATTTCCTGGTAACCATAGAAGTTGTATGGCATGGGGCAGGATGTGCTGAGGAGACATCTACCCTGTGTCATGGCATAGGACGTAGATCACTGGTGCTGTGTGCTGAGTGTCAGGACAGCAATCTAGAACCTTCCTTTGTTCCCAGGCACACTCTCTCTCCTCGTTCCTGTGCAGTTCCAGGAGCCACGAAGCAGGTCACTCTTGGTATAAATCGTGGCAGAAGCACTGGTGTCCCGTCCAGGCCTGAGTGCCCCTCATGCTCTTTTAGTTCATGGCTGGATGAAAGCAGAAGACCGCCAGAGGACTCTCCGTGGCCCTGGGGTCAGTGAAGACGATGTGCACCTGGGCTTGGGCCAGCTGGATGGCCTCAGAACCTTAGTGAGAAACATCTTCCCTGGAGAAGCCCCAGGAGGTTTCTGGGCTACGGTGCTGCTGCACTTCTTCATGTCTCACCTGTCCAAGACATCTGTCTGCCTGCCTCCCATAAGGAGGAGTGCACAGACAGATAGCTGGGTGGGAGCGTGGAGTTCAGGAAGAGCTCCTGGTGAAGTGGGTTTGCTGGGAGCTGGGAGGAAGGGACCGCAGATCCCCGGCTCCTGAAATTCCCCAGCACACACTTCAGACTTGCATACCTGAAAATGTGGCTTGAATTTTTTCTGAAGTCTGGCAAGACTGAGTGGCTGTCCAACACCCAGAAATTCAATGCCACCTTCTTGAGATGCTGCTTCTGAACACCCAGGAGTGCTTGCATATTGTAGACCAGCCTCACATTTCACCTTCATCAAGAAAAACAGCTCATGTAATTTGAAAATGAGTCTTTCACAATATCATCTCCCCATCTAGCTTGAGATTTGCCTGAGGTTAAAGATCACATCCTTTGCAGCTGTCTGTGCCCAACAGCACTTAAGAAAACATTTGTATATGGCTATTTCATCATTTATTTACAAACACAAATGTGTACTACCTCTGTGTCACTATCCATAATGGGCCTGTGGATCAATACTTTGAGTGTCTAATTGAATTGAGATTTGTTAGCAGATACAGAAAGACGTCACAGGGTGGTGAAAGCATGAGTCCAGGCAGGGCACTGCGCGAGGACAAGCATGTCCCTCAGCTGGAGGTTCAGCTACACTTGCTGTGATGGGGGGCCAAGCAGTTTGTTGGAAGAGTAAAACGCCAAGCTAAGAAGAGAATTCCTTACTCCATGAGGAGAAGCCAACCAAGCGCAATAGCTTAACATTTGGCCAGAGAAAATCTACAGCAATGAAGCATGTAAATCAAGAGATTTGATGGTTATTATGGACTCTATACAAATACATGGTGTCTAATCTCAAATCATTATCCAATGTCAAAGCAGCAAGTACAATAAACATCCAGTCAGATGCTAATTTGTTTTATTTAATTATTAATCCTGTGGTGTTGGGGGTTGAACTCAGGACCTTGTTCATGCCAAGCAAGCATTTTACTACTGAGCTACACCTGCAGCCCTCAGATGTTAACCTGTTAGCATTTCCAAAAGCTTCCTTGCTTCCCAGGTTGGGCAAAATGGTATCTGCAGAGATTTTAGAATACTGGGATTAGAGTCACATTGATTTTCAACCCATCCGGGCTATATGTGTGCCCTGTAGTTCGACTAGAAGGGAATCCCTGGCTTGGTGCCTGATGGCTTCACCTCACTGAGAATCCATTTAGCACCCTGCCACCACCCTCTGCAGGTAAGGCTGCTGCCTTATTCTGGGTATGTTTCTGCTGTGTGGCTTCGGAGTCCCAGAGGCTCCACAGGAAGCATAATGCCTTCATTGTAGAGAGCTGTGTCATTTACGTTGGTACTGATTCCAAGCTAACTGTTGTTTTCACTAACAGACAAGTGTGATTCTAACTGACCATGCCAACATCATGACCATTATGAAATGATGTTCAAGGATAAATATTTGGAAGAAAATGTTTCTTAAGGCAATGTGAGTAGTTTAAATTAGATGACATGCATTTTATGTAAACATAAAATTGATAGCATGAGATATAAAAAAATTAAAATGTTCATGAAAAATTTTAGATTGTTCTTTGGAATTTTGTTGAGAGAATCGGACATGATGTGTAGAAATATTGATCAACTGGATCTATGAATTTAAAAATGTGTAAGATTTCATATGCCTGACTGAATAAAAGTCTACTACTAAACTTATTCTCCAAATGTATTCAAGCTCCTAATTGCCATGGTCTGACAAATTACAAGTAAGTTCTGGGGTCTAATAATTTTTTCAAATATAAAATACATACATTAAGGTATTTTTCCTACCAGAAAGCCCTGTAGAAATGAGTAAGGAATCACATGCGTCCTGCCACATCAGCATTTTCCTCTTCTGAGATAAGGAACTATCTGTTCCATTCAGAGCACTCAGTAGTTATGGCAAGTATTAAGATTAACCCACGGGCTGGGCTGTGGCTCAAGCAGTAACGTGCTCACCTGGCATGCGTGGGGCGCTGGGTTCGTTCCTCAGCACCACATAAAAATAAAATAAAGGTGTCGTGTCCACTGAAAACTGAAAAATAAATATTAAAAAAAGATTAACTCAGATTTATCTCTGCATGTCTTTCTTCTAGAGAAACTAAAGCATTTACTATTTATTTATTGTCATAATTCTCCTTTAAAATAAATGAAAGACTAGATTTACTATATATTCTAGCTTGTAAAATTGAACCAAGCCAAGTTAATATGGCTTTCCCAAGTTAGGAGTCATGGGGCAGATACAATCTGATTGCTTTCCTTCGGTGAAATCCACCAATGACAAGCTGCAAGTTGTAAGCACACATGTATTTAAATGTTGCCACCTATCATAATGTAGCTAGACCCTTTCAAAGCCCAGGAGACCATCACCTGTAGCAGTGAGTGCAGAATCATCACTCTGTTTCTTCATTACTGCATTATTCCCCAAGGAACATTCACCCTAATTGCCTTATTAGAAACTCTTCCTACTGAGCACTGGAGTAGAGAGGTCAAGAGCACCTCATGTGGTATTATTGATACAATAAACCTGAGAGCTCTTGGAGACTTTTCTATAACAGAGGATTTCTATATTTTTATTTTGATGGACCACATGACAGGTAGTGAGCTGTAAGACTCCATGTCTTAGAATATGAGTCAAACTCTTCCCATGGAAATACACAAACTCTATAGCTATGTGTTAGGCAGCTATTCGTTGCTGTGACCAAGGTAACTGACAAGAACAGCTTAGGGAAGGAAAAGTTTGTTTTCGTCTCATGGTTTCTCTGGTTCGGTCCATGGTCATTCAAATTCATTAATCTGGGCCTCAGGGGGGCCTCATCATGGCAGAAAGGCACGGATGAGGGAAGCTGCTCCATTCATGGTGGCCAGGAAGAAAAGAGAGACAACAGGGATCCAGAGACAAAATAACGTCTAAGCATGCCCCTGGTGGCCTAATTCCTTGAGCCAGACCCTATCTGCCTACCCTATCCACCAAGTACAGCTGACCTTCAGATGTTCAAATGCATTAATCCACTGACTCAGTTATGACTCTCATAGTCTAACCATTGCACTTCAGAACATTCCTGATTGCCACGTGGGCTTTTTGAATGCTCTCTCATATCCAAGCCATGACCAGTTTCTTGCCATTTTAGGAAATTTTGGTTTTATTCAATAATATCTGTCTGTCTGTTTAGATTTTTGGATGGAAGTAGAATAACTGAATGTGCTTTTCTACAATTCCAACATCCTCTGGAGGAAATTTCATCAGTTGATCTCCTTTGCTCAGGGGCAGCAGTTTATTTAATTGTATAGTAATCAATAAGCAGAAAGTGGGTAATAACAAGCACTCCCTAGAAGTAGCTACATCTTCAGACCAGGAATGCTGTGTCTCCCAACCAGGTCTGCTTCTCTGGTGGAGGTCAATAAGGCCTTGACATTGAAACTCCTTAGTCCAAATCCATCCCACAATGATCCTGACTGTATTGTTCTCTCCCATTAATCTTGACCCAGGCTCTGCCTTTCACGTTAGCTCACTTGTAGTTTTATTTCTTTTCTTAGAGTAGCTGGCCCCTTGCCATCCCTCTCCAAATTAGCTCCCTACTGGGTTTTAGTATTCTGCTCTTGGCTACCCAGCATCATTCCTGACCAGTTCCATTTGATCTGTTTCTTTTGGCACCTGCTCCATTGAGGAAAAAAAATAGTTATTTTCCCCACAAAGTAAAGAGATTTACAAAAAAATGGTTTACACTAATCGGTGTGAAAAAAAATTGTTGTTATCTAAGATTTAGTTGAGATGAGTTGAGATGAAACACTCCAATAATTTCATTCAAGGTGTCAAATATTTCTATCTTGGAGCACCTAAAATCTGAATTTAGGATTTCTGATTCCAGATCCTTGTCTAGTAATCAGTAACGGATATAACCACATAGATTAAATTCTTTCAGTTTAAGGACATTTACTAAGCACCTATTTCATGCAAGATGAAAATTGACATCCGAGTGTCTCATTTGAGATGAAAATTCAAATGTAATGATCTCACTCTTGGAGTGCAGATGATATTATGCTGCATAAAAAGACCTTAAAGATATAAAGAGCCAATAATTTTTATTATGGAATATCTGTGAACACTTCAAGAATGTAGAATTAATTGCTAAATCACAAGAGACACTCTTTCAATGTCCATAGAGTCACAGGGTACCCAGGATGAACCAGAAAGGACTGTTCCTCCTGCTTGGCAGGGCCCACATCTTAGGGGCAGGTCCACGGAGCTGGGCATGGTGCACTGAGAACCCAAGCTGAGTGCACTGACAGGCAGGCAGTGATGGAGTAGACCTGCGAATGCCTTCTGAGAATCAAGCATGTCTAACATCCCTGCATGTGGGGCTATAGGCACCATGCCAAAGCCTACCCATTGGGGAGCTTTCTCCATGAGTTCATCTACATTCTTTATTCTAAAAACATCATGACTGTGAAAGTTCCCCATAGAAGGAGATCACAAGAGCTGAGAGAGGATTGTATGGGACAAAGGAACAGGATGATCACCAGTGAACTGTGTTTCCCAAACCAAACCCACCTTTGGGGTGAGCACTGATGGCATCAAAGAGTTTTTCCAGCCCTACACTTCTCTGTTCTTCTGGAATTATGGGTCCCCACAAAAATCCCTGGAAACAATTTTGGAACGTCCTGAGGAGCTGTATCTTTGAAACATCCTTTAATTCTCCTCAAACTCGTTTTCTGGTTTGCATTTACTTTCTTCCTTCTTTCCTCTGAGTCACAGCTGTCATGTCTGCTCTTGATCCTGAAGTTGGAATCCGCTGCTATGCCATTCATCCCAACCACACACGCCCTTGTCCCTGTCTGAAGAAGTAAGCACCTTGGCCGATACCCAGGCTACTTGTGGCTGCTGCTGTCCCGGCGGCCGTTGGTAATGCCAGCTGAGCACTGTTCTGAGCTTATTTTTGTCTGATGTCAATCTGAAATCTCTCCTGCCAATGCCAAAATGGTTGCTGCCAAAGTCACAGGCACTGTCTCTACTGTCGCAATCACCTGCAGCAGGAAAGCATCCAGCGCTTCAATGTGGATGTGCAGGATGTGGTTGTGCCTCTTTTGATTCTCTCTCTCTCCTTTATGTTTTTCACTTCCTTGGTAGACACAATAATGTTCTCCAAGGTCCTAATCTCTTGAGCTTGTAAATCTTTCCTTGTTTTGAAAACAGTCTTTGCCGATGTTTAAGTTAAGGATCTCGAGATGTAGAGATGATTCTGGATTTCCCAGGTGGGCCTAAATGCTGTCACAAGTCCTTTGAGAAGACAGGCAGAGAGAGGTTTGACAGAGGTGATGGAAAGACACAGGCAGAGGTGCAGGCAACCAACAGGATCCTGAAGAGGCAAGCAACAGAATTTCCCGAGAGCCTCCAAGAGGGTCAGCATCCTCCAAATCCATGATGTCATGCTAGTGTGCTGATTTTGGACTTCTGGTTTCCAGATCAACCAAAAAAAATTATTTTGTTATAGTTACCAATGTGCCAGTGATTTGGCACTAGTAGCTACAGGGAACTAGTGCAACCACCGTGCACTGTGATCTGATCCTGAATTCACAGGGAACATTTGATTAGTGGTGGGATCTCTGATGAACTCAGCTTTTATAGCAAGCTATAAAAGAAGAGGTGCATTTCCTGATTCTGTTGTGAACTGGAAGTCATCTTAAGATTAAACTAAGAGTAACGGTTGCAAGAAGATACCAACTTGGAAGAATTTTAGTGTATTATCAAATGTAAATAAATAATAGGCATCAAGTTTGAGTAGATACAATCTTATTTTTCATTGCATCTCGAAAATAATCACTGGTAATTCAGACACAAACAATAAGAAAAGTAAATAAGTAATGTTTATGTGTTCATGTTGTTTGAAAATGATCTGTGGGAATTATGATTATCACTGTTCACCTGGGAATGTTTATTGGAAAGCTTAGGAATGATCTGTAGTTTAAAAAAAATGCTGAGAAAAGACAAACCCTGAAAATCTTTCTCTGTTCCACCTGAGGAGTGTCCCTGTCATCAATGTGGTAATTCACTGCCAAGTGCAGGGCACAGTGGTGGGACTCGGAACACAAGGCCTGTCCTCTAGGACTTTGTCCAAATGAGTATAATTCTGGAATATATTAATGTATTTTAAAAGGGCAGAAATTTAATAACAGAATGATAAAAGAAAGGGAAAAAATTGATGAAGTGTCCCCGTGAGGAATAAGTGGTGGTCCTCAGGAGGCAGAGCTGCCCAGGCAGACTCAGAGCTCACCTTCAAGTGTCCATCATCCCGCTGGAGTCCAGAGAGGTCGCTGTTATTCTTGTAAGGAAGTCCTCCATAAGTGTAGTCTGGGAAAATTTCCCTGGCAGTTAGTGGTGCCCAGGAGACATGCCTGTACTGGGAGTCCCATCCAGAACGGGTGGAGATTAAATGGAAGACATTTTGGCATGTAAACAAGCTCTGGATAAAGTGGTGGGTCACCTGGGTCTGGTGTGCCTGTCCCCATCTTTCAGGGCAGAGGCTGGGCTCCAGAGGCAGGTCCTCTACTGGTGACCTAGGGCATAAATGGGCTCATAACCTGGTGCCAGGGACTGAACTGTGTCATGAAAGGACAAATCCTCACTAGCTACAGGATCTGATGGAAACTTGATATTGAACTTCCAACCTCCAGAACTGTGAGAAATAATTGTCTGCTTTTCAATCTATGTTGTCCACAGTGTTTTCATAGCAGCCTGACGACCGCAACTGTGTGACATTGTCCAAGTGACCAACTGTTTGACATTGTCCCAGGCATGGGAATGAAGGAGGAGTACCCCTGATCTCATAGGGCTTGTTCTAGTGCTTTTGTCTCTCTGTTTAGGAGTCAGATCCATTGAATGGAGAAGAAGCTTTGCAATTCCTATGCTAACAGAAGTAATGTGGGACTGAGGATGGCATGAATAACCAGAAAGTGATGTGGCTGGCTGAAAACGATTGCCCCCAGACACTGACTGCATGTGTTACGTTCACTATATAATGAACACCAGGATGTGCCTTGGGCTCCACAGTGCTCAGTATGAAAGCATTCACCCTAAGAAAATATCATGGACTCTGTGTTCTCCCGGGCATTAGAAAAGTGCCACAGAGAGACCCAGGAGTGCTGAGATCTAGAGTTCCTAGAATTTGGCTGTTTGACATTGATGTTCTATGCTATGTCTTAGACATGCGTCGTGGTGTGCAGTGGAGCTGGTCACACTCTGAACAGGGCTGCCCTCAGATCCATGCTTGCAGCACATGCTTCATGAGAAACTAAGTGGAGTTTCGACATTGGTCCTTGACTTAGGAGAAGAGTGGCAGCTTCTAAAGCATCTGAGTTGTGTGGACCTCAGCTTACCCTTAAAGAGAGGTGACTTGTCCACATTGGTAATACCCCCAGGGAAATGGGTGAAAATACCCAAAGAAAAAATGCAATCATGAATATTCTGTAATCACCTGGGTCTACCCTGATGATAGGAAAGGAAAGAATCCCCAGGAAGCTCATGAAGAAACTGGCAATTTCCTCCCCTTTCCACAGGGAATCCTCTACTTTTCAGCAGTTGGAATTGCAATGCTTTTAAATATATGAGCAACTTAGGCACCAAACTGCGGTTCTGAGAAAATTAAAAGTGGGAACTGTCCAGTTTAATTTCCTATTATGTATATGAAAGGCCCATTTTCCTACAGGCACAGCACTTCAAAAAAATCTAACTTTTTATGATGAAAAGCAAGCAGAGCTTCTCTTCAAAATTTTCATTAAGTTCATGAAACCTATGTAAAGGCTTGACATGGGGACCAGAGAATATCAGAGAGTTCATAGAGGTGAGGCTGCAAGTAATATATTGTCACAGTTGTATCTAGGTAAGTAAAAGATAAGTGTTTTGCATGTTCTCTACTTAAAATACACAGGGTTAACTTCACACTGTTTACAACGAATGTGCAGAATGCATCCTGGTCATACATTATACGGGAAAAATTTATGTGAATCTTAACACTTGATAGATGTTGTTCCAGCAAAATGCCAGTTTGATCAGTTTGGGAATATTTTTTTTCAAGTTTTTACTGTCTTCAAACAAACTTTTAGTAGTGCATTTTAGTTATACATAACATTGAGGTTCATTTTGGCAAAATCATACATGCAGAGAGTAAAATTTGCTAGATATCAGTCCCGAGTACTTCCTCTTTCCCTCTGCTTGCTGGTCTTCCTCCCATTACCATTTAATGTATTTTAATTCTCACTTCATAGATATACATAAAGGTGAAATCCGCTGTGTATGTATTCATGTATGTATCTAGCGTAATTTGCTCAATTTCTCTGTCTTTGGTTAGTTCCTGCTTAATGACTAAGCAGAAAGCAAGAACCAAAAGCTGTTTTTACACTGAGAATGATATTTTTGGAAACACATTAATGGTTCATTTTTGAAATCTCAGTTTCCTCTTCTAATTTAGTCTTAGTTAAGTAGTTTTGGAAATGTCTTACTCATGCCTTGATTATTCACTATTATACTAAATATTTAACAGGCATTTACTGCATACCAGATGCTAAACAGATGCAGCAATTGGCAAAGGAATATTAAGGTGAAAAAGATGAAGGACCTGCTTTTGAGGGGGCCACTCTCTCTTACTCACAGGAGATACCACTGTGATGTGAAAGAATTAAGATTTCACAGAAAGGGTAATGACAATGGAGCTGGAAAGAAGATAGACAGCATACATCTGTGCTTGGAGGTGCCAAGGAGAAACCGGCTTTATAGAGCAGTATTTCCAGGAGCATCTTCAACATTCCTTAGGAGCTGCCTGGGAACATTCTCAGCAGCAGGGATTATGTGCAGGAGAACACCAAAGGAAGAGGAGCCATCTGTCCCTACCACTGGATGGAGGGTGTGCCTGATCGCAGCTGGACCAGGGGAAAGACCAGGGGTGCTGGTAAGTGCCCATCTGCTGCACTGGCACCGCAGTGGGAGGGTATTGACAGACAAGGAAGGATACTTTGGGGTCCAAACCTTGGGGTTTGCTCTGGAGATGTAGAGGACTTGACAGACATTTACCCTCGCTGTCCCCAGGTCTTCATTCAGAAAAATTTAAACAGAAATACTTTCTTTTATGAAGATTAAATGAACTGATGTATGTAACATGCAGAGATCCTTATGTGGCACCTCCTAACTGTCCTCTTGTCTTTTCATTTCTCTAAATCTTCATCCTGAGCCACACTTTCCTCTAAAAACCTGCTGGGATTTGTTTCTTTCCAGTCTTGTGCCACAAAAGTTGACGATAGGTTGAATATTCATTACTCTAGACCTTAGCTAAATATTGGTCAAAGATGGTTAGTACAACAAAAACTTATTTTCAAAACTTGAAAATGAAACAAGTAACATGTGTAGATACCTATCAATAGGGAAATGAGGTCAAGAAAACTTAAGTTATGAGATATCAACAGTAACTTTATGTAGATATTTTTAAAGGTATTGCAGAAAATAAAACTGCTTTTCACAGGGAGAATTGTGTAAAATCCCATGGGATTTCCTTGACACCTAATACTTGAAATTTATTTCTATCTATACATTTTTGACAATCTCTTCTTAAACAGAAGAAGAGCCAGGCCAAGCTGGTACTCGGGACCAGCTGTCTTTACCTGATGTAGGTACCAACCACCTCATCACCTCCAAAACCGAGTAGTGGCTCCATTGGGCTGGGAAGATATGAAATTGATTCTTAAGAGCAAACATTTGTAACAGTTGATTTATTGTACTTTTCATTCAACTTTTATAAAAAGTGCAATATGTAGATTTTAAGATGTAAATGGGAAATTTAATTAGTTTAATCAAAATATTATTCTTTTAATAGGAACAGATGAATGTTCTAAAAGTCTGTTGTTTTTGGAATGGCATTTTAGGTTTGCTTTGGAAGTAAAAGTATCATTTTAACCAACATAAAAACAGCCCCCCAAATCTCTAAATGTTTGCCTCCATGTTTTTTAAACAAATTCCAAAGTTGACAAAGGACATTCTCTTGAGCAGTATGTTTGCTGTTAACACGATCAGGCTCTAATGACTAACACCTTTGCTGTTGCCGCATATGTTTGCTTATTTATCACTCACACATTATTTACCTGTTATAGTTCCTCCCATTCTGGTGACAAGTTTCATAAAGCTAGTAGATCATCTGATCTTAACAACTGTGGAACAAATAGAAAAATTCCTTTAAAAACTCGTTAGGTAAGGAAAATAGAACCCAGCCCTCTGTTTAACCGCTGATGTTCCCGCAGTGGGCAGCAGCGATCCTTCAGGGGCCCTCAGCTGTTGACTCCCAGATTGAGATGCACATTTCCTTCCTAGCCCAATCCCAGGAGCCACAGATTCCTTTTTGCACTGCACCCTTACTTTTCCAGGCAGTCTGAGCTTTGGGACTGGTGCAGAGCCATCTCCACAAGCAACTCTCTGTTTGGAGCAGGCAGTAATAAGGGAGACCAAGAAGGTCCATATGCACCTTCATCCCCAACTGCAGGAAGGAGGAGTTCCCTACAGGAGGAAGGCACACCAGGTACTCACCCATTTATTGGTGAAGCATGCCACACTCTCTGACTGATCTTAGAGGACAAGGGGGGATACCACCTACAATTCATAAAATTATCCCATTCACAAGGGGTCAGGAGGACATTTGCTTAGGAGAGGAATTCTGTTTTCACAACCAGAGGAACTGGAAAGAATTGCATCAACTCCCACCCCCCACAGTGATCTCCAAAATGGCAGGACTCATTTTCAGTGAGAGCTCAACTGTTGTGCTGGGTGGAAAGATGACCACAGCTGACATCCACACATAGAGAAAGCTGGGCATGTGTAATTCTTGCCACAGAACCACAGAGCCAGGCTCCCAGGGGGGTTTCAGAGCCACCAGCCCCCACACTAGGGAGATGGCTGGTACCTACAGAGAGGCTCTGTGACAGTGACCCTCTTTCTCCCATGAGGGCATGCTGTCCTAGGCTGGCCAGGCTATCCAGGGCGAGGGTCCATGCAGGACCCAGTGCTCTGACCTTAGACCAGAAAGGTACTGTTAACATCAGGAGCTAGTGGTCTTTTCTTCTCTTAACAATTTTAAAAGTATGAAATTTGATAGAGATGGAGAAACATCACCGCAAATGATCCAAACAGGCACAGAAGAGTAGAAACAGGTTTAACAACTTTGACTCTATGGAGTTTTGATTGCTCTAAAACCTGCTTTTAAAAGTTCTGAGTCACTGAACCATGCAATAAATAAATACGCCATTCTCCTCATAAAATGATGTTCTTGGCCTTTATCCCATTCTTTTGTTGTAGAATATATTTTTAGCAATTTTTCTGGCAATGATGATTTTTCCTCCTACCAATCTATTCATATCTTTTCAGTATACTTCTGATCAATTTTAGGATAATTTGTCCATCTATATTTTGGGGAAAAAATTCTCTTTGTAATAATTTAGTGCATGATTTTAGGTTAAATTAAAGGAAACTTCAAGAAATCATGTTAAATTTGGTCATAAATAGTATGACATTCTGATTTATAGAACAAAGAATAAGTTTTATATGTGTACCCTGTTCCTGTAATGTCTACATATACAGTTACGCTATTTGAAGTTAAGTGCAAAATTGAAAGAAGAATACAAAAAAGTAAAATTGGTTACAATAGTCATTTAGGAAACAATCCACTATACTGGGACCAAGTGATGTTTTCATTGAATTTTACCTTCTGTTTACCTGGATGATATAGCTGTAATTGATGTACTGGAGTCCAAAGGAAAGGAGAATTGAGCACATGTGTGTTCCCACATTTCTTCCTTCGTTCCTCTACATTATCAGTTCTAGTAACTAGATTATACTGCGTGGGCACATATGAAATGGAGAATAGTAATCAGCCTAACGGAAGCAAAGATTTACACCAGAAAGGTACTGTCTAATTTCCATCTTAATGGTGGATTAATCTGTTTAGAAACATTAACTCATTATTTTATTTAACATTTTTCCCTTCTATTTTTCCTTGTTGGTCAAAATTCTCTTCAAATGTTACTGATATATTTCCAAAACACTAAGCCTATAGTGCACTTGTATCATTTGTAAGATAAAGCAGAAAAAGACATTTGCTGGGGAAAAAGCAAATTGATGTGGGATAAGCAGATGGAAGAGAGAGGCATTCCCCTGGATGTGGAAGAGAAGAGCAGAGTAGAGCACTGTGGATGCAGGATTAGGTATTGTTGGTGATAGCTAAGGACAAAGTAGACAGAACCTCACAACAATCTGAGGTCCCAAATATCAGGCAGAAATAGACAAAAGCCATAAGACACAAAAGAACCAGTCTTTATCAGATCACTATCAGGACTGTAGGGGTCATTGAGCTGTTGTTGTGAATGGACACCAATGACCACGGTTATGAACCTGATGCTGGTGTCCATCCGGAGTTCACTAGGCCGAATTCTTACTGGCTCAGCACCATTGTACTGGGAGGTAATAGAGCCCCAGTGCAGAGCCGTCATGAATGGGATTCCTGCCTTTATAAGAAGAGCCTTGAGCTCTTGCTTGTCATCTGCCTCTGCTCTTTACCACAGGAGGCCATGGTGAGAAGACAGATATCTGCAAGCACAGGACCCTGATCTATCAGCACCATGGTACAGGGCATCCATCCCTCAGAACTGTCTGGAATCAGTTCCTACCATTCAAGTCCCCCCACCTGCGGTAATGTGTTAGAGTAAATGAAGTGAACAAAGCAATCACAGCACAGCCTCCCCCCATGTGGCCCAGAACACACACATACCCCCCCGACACACATGTACATGCACAAACATGCACAGAACACACACAACACATGCACACACGAACACGCACAAAACACACACCAGATACATATACATAACACAACACACACACACATACACATCCATAACACAAAACACACACAGAACACAGATGTACATAAACAACACACACCACACACACACAAACATGCACAGAACACACAACACGTGCACACACAAACATACACAAAACATACCACACACACATACACATACATAAACACACCATGCGCACATACATGACACACACAACCCACAGATGCACATATACAACACACAACACACACACACATGCACAAACATACACAAAACACATGCACATAAAACATACACCACCTTACACATACACATACATAACACACACCACATGCACATACACATACATAACACACACAAGACACACAATACACACACATACATAATACAGAACACAAGGATGCACATACACACATTCACAGACTCTGGCTTTTCATAAGATGCAATCAAGAACATTATTAACTTCACAATTAAGTTGACATGATAGAATACAGAGAAGTGGAATATTCTCGCATGTCTGATTTTGGACTAAAATTCACAGCCTTCCCATGATATTTTAATACACCAGGTCTTTAGAGGTGATGAATGAGAGTAATTTAGCTATCATTTATCAGCATTTGGAGTATCTGGAGCAAGGCTTTAATTTTAGAGTAGTTACATAACCTACCATTGAATTCTGATCTGTCTAAAAGGTCTTAGGTATTTTCGTATTAGATCAAATGTAATTTAGCAGTTAAGAGTACTACAGTATAATTCCATGATGTATTCAAATGTGTCAATGTATCTGAATTAATTTCTTCTATTCCTGTTAATATGGGTTGATTGTAGACTTTTTTTTTTATGAGTTGAGCCCTATTGAGAAAAGACTTCTCTTTTCTCGCAGGAGAACATCTTTAAAATAATGATAATAATTTTATGAAGCCATAAAACCTCTATAGACTCTATAGTCACTTTGCTATTATATTTAAAATAAGAAGTAAAATCACTCATCCACATTAAAAAAAAAGAAAACTTGTTAGAGTCTGTAAACAAGTCTGGATGGCGCGTGGC
The DNA here is from genome assembly GCF_048772815.1 of Callospermophilus lateralis. Lineage (NCBI taxonomy): Eukaryota > Metazoa > Chordata > Mammalia > Rodentia > Sciuridae > Callospermophilus > Callospermophilus lateralis. The sequence goes on from NW_027513182.1 coordinate 126,762, forward strand.
ATTTTGCCAGGGGGAGTGGTTTGTGAGGTGGAGCCAGCGAGCCATTAAGTGTGGAGATTTCTTATTGGTTGACTGCTGTATCTAGTTTATGCTAATTAAGATAAGCTGTGCGGAATGTATAAATACCTCTGTTGTCCTACAATAAATGGCTCCTACTCCTGCTGTATCAATCTACACAAGTTATTGGTCACTCTCCAGTTAGTTTGCTGCAGCCGGACTGCTGCAAAAACTAAAACAACTGTTTCAATGGATGGTCACATGTCCAATCTTAAAAAATCGCAAATTTCAAAGACCTTAGGAAAGGAGCCCAGCAAGGGCCCTGAAATAGTGTGTGGTGTATTTAAGCAACTAATAAATATGCCACAAAAACTTTATTTAGCAGCACTAAACAGTACTTGAGCACAGTAAGTATGTAAAACCTATTTAATAAGAGTAAATAGTATTTGGTGATAAGTGTGTACAGCAGCACTTATATTCAAAGTGAAATGAGAAGAGTCACTAGAAAACTTGGTTCCCATTACCCATTCCCCAGAGGAGATCTGAAGGTGAGTGAGTGTGTCCAGGTGAATATTCAAAGAAGCAAAGGACAAAAGTCAAGGTGAGTGTCGGGAAGCCACAAACACACACACACATATCTATGCATGTGGAGTGAGGAAGGTGTGGGGGCAGTGGCCCCTGAGTATTGCTGACCACAGCTGCCCAGCTGTGCTTGCTCAGTCTTGGCAGAAGAGCAGGTGTTTCCCTGGGAGCTAAGGCCAGATGAGGCAGCGTGGTCCACACCACAGAGTGCTACCCAGCCTCCATCCAATCCCTGGGGAAGACAGGGAGGTCCCAGTGGGCTCAGGACCTGGGAAGTGTCTGAGGGAGGTAGTGAGGAATGATGTTTCTGGACCCAGTGCTCCTCCCCCAGGATGACACAGAGCTCAAGGGCCCTGACGGGGAGCTCAGCGGGCCTCGAATCTCTGCTTGAGCTTTCCCCTGGGTTTCCGACTGACTAGTGTAACCTAAGCCGTCAAAATGCAAAAGAAACGAACCTTTAGACCTCACACCGTGATGCACTACATTTACAGGAAATGACAATATCCCAAGCTTTAAAAGATGCTTTCTGTGCCTACCTTAGCAATCAGGGAAGAAGCACTTTCACTGAAAAGAGCAAAGCTATTCTGTCTACACTCTCGATGCAATCAACCACAGCACCACCACAACAGGAGCTTCTCTGTGTCTTGATTTCTTATTGTCTTCGAAACTCAAGTAAAATTAATGCATTGCCTGTATAGTCTGATGGGTTTACCTCCAACGGCTATGGAATTAATTAGACTCTTGTTGTCTAATCTTCTTTGGAGAGGCAAGACCCTGGTAATTATGATTCATGGAAAAAAGTGAATATTCTCTATGTACACATCATAAAATAGTAATTTTGAGGTTAAGGCTATTTGTCTGCCAGTTACACTGGTGTTTGTTTGTGTGTGTGTGTGTGTGTGTGTGTGTGTGTGTGTGTGTACACATTTTTGTTTCCACTTCAGCTTGATTTTTATCAATTGAATTTGTGATCTTATTAGCACTTAGCACAATTTTTGAGAAAATAAAGTGAGACTAGCTAACACTCTACAGCTGTTCAAGGAGAGGATATGGGGGGAGAAACTCAGCTCATTACTATTTAACGGAAATTCCTCTATGCAAGAATTTCCAAGTAGGTTACAGGCCACCTTCTAGATGCTGCTAGGATGCTTGAGTATGTCTCCTTCCAAAACATCATGAAAATTCTCAGAATCCTTTCATTTTAAAGCCTGGCAACTGGATAGGAAACAGCAATGATTTAGGAAAGCAAGGAAATACTGTTTAAAGTGGGTGTTTGATTCCTAAACGGAGATAGATGGAGGTTCAGTGAGTGATCTAACTCAGTCTGCAGATGTCTAGCAGTATATGTGCTCCTACACTCCCATAAAATATACTGTAGGTTTTACTGTTTTTCCCCATAGATGAAGGCAGGTCCACATAAGGACCACAGAAGTGATTTTACAAAGCTACAAACACATTTTTTTACTTTTCTCTTAAGCGATGTGGTTTATCTGTTAAAAAATCTAGATTAAAAGATGAGGAAAGTTTTGTGCCAACAGTATTTGAAATAATAATGCAAAATAATCTTAAAAGGTAAAATTGTTTACATGTATATGCATTTATTTCCTGTGCCTATGAGACTGTGACATATGTGTACACTTTTTACTTGTATGGAATATGAACAGATAATATAAGAGTTTTTGGTTGATGGAGAGAATGTGAGTATGAAATTGTTTAATGTGAGGTTCTTGAAGTTCTAAAAGTCATAGTAGCTCACATTACAAATTTAGCTTTTCAGCAAGAACATAATCAGGTGTAGTTAATAATGTGTTTTTATCATAGAAATGTATGTTCCCAGTTGACATTGGTACAGTCGTGAGAACATTAACAGAGAGCAAAAGTTACTTTCTTCTACATTCCACCTTATGTTCCTCTAAGTTTGCTCTGTTCCAGTAGCTCAAGTGCATAATCTAATCAGCTTTCTCCCAGCCAGTTGTTCTCCGTGCTTATCATATCGCTTAAATGTTACTGACGTGATGATCATTTCTCATTCCCTTAACATGTGACCTAGGAATTTGACAAAAGGCAGAAGGACCCTTGTTCAGGAGAAAGCTTCTCTGCTCTTCTTATCTAACCTTCCTGAATCCCAAACCCACCCTCCTTCCCATTATCCCTGTCTCCAATGTCATGAGAGCATTTTTTTTTTTGAGAGAGAGAGAGAGAGAGAGAGAGAATTTTTTAATATTAATTTTTTAGTTGTTTCGGCAGACATAACATCTTTGTTTGTATGTGGTACTGATGGTCGAACCCGGGCCGCACGCATGCCAGGTGAGCGCACTACCGCTTGAGTCACATCCCCAGCCCCAATGAGAGCATTTTTTTTAAGAGAGAGTGGGAGAGAGAGAGAGAGAGAGAGAGAATTTTTTAATATTTATTTTTTTTTTAGTTCTTGGCGGACACAACATCTTTGTTTGTATGTGGGGCTGAGGATCGAACTCGGGCCGCACGCATGCCAGGTGAGCGAGCTACCGCTTGAGCCACATCCCCAGCCCCCCAATGAGAGCATTTTTAAGAAGATTCATGTGTATTCCATCAGAACACATTGTTCTTTTCACCTAAGTATTCCTTGCTAGCTCTTTCCTTAGATCTTGATTCCCACTACCATCGAGAGTAATGACACAGAAGCGCCCTGTTTGTTTAAAAGGTATCATGCAGTGAAGTAAGAAAGAGCTAACAATTTCTTTCTCAAATTGATTTCAGCGATCCCTATGAGAGACCTCAGCCTGCACTCTAGGAATTAGCTGCCATCGATGTCTTTGTTTACTCTCCCATGTCAGCTCATGGAAGTACATTATTAATAGTGTATGTGACTCCTTCATGTTTGGTATTACTGTTTTCATACAATGAAAGATGATAAAGTGCTGCTGTTTTTATTGTGCAGTTTAATTGCTCATTGCTAGAAAAATGTATACTGTTCCCTTCAGGTTCAATTCTTCTGTGTCTCAATACTGTCTCTGGTCACCTTCCCACTAGGTCAAATTACTCTCAGACTATTTTATCTTTTACCCTTGTATTTCCATCTTCTCTTTTAAAAGGAGATACATTTTTGTTCATTGATAACCTATCCTTTATTTTATATAGTTATCTCTGACATTTATTCTTTACAATGGCTTTAAAAAAGAAAATGTAAAGATGAAACTTGGTATTCAATTTCAGGTGATTTACTTTTAGACTTTCTTTACTAAACTGCTTTACAATTTCAGAGACTTGACTTTCAATCTTCCTCTATGAATTCAAGTGATGTGAGAAGTTAGGGAGAGGGACTAGGGCTTTCATTTGAGGAATAAATGAGATTTTAGCTCAAAAGTAAGTAATATTATCCTTCCTATACAACTTCTTAGAAAGTTCATTGCAATATTTGTTTGGTACAGATTTCGAAGACAGAAAATCAAAATTCTTTTCAGGTCTTTTTGTTGTTCATGTCATTAATTTAAAAGATCCTAAGCAACTAAACAGCTTCTGCTTAAATTGTTGGTGACCTCCAGGCAATCCTTCTCAATGGAACATTGTGAAAATTTGATTCCTTCAAAATTTAAAATTCAGAATTGCATGTAATTCAGTGGTTCTTATCTCATCTTCTGAAGGGCTGTGGCCTTGTGTGAGCAGGTTTAAATGCTCTCTAGAAACAGGGGTGCAGAGCCAGGACCCAAGGCTGGTCTTTAAACCTACAAATGTTACCAGTGACACAGAAATCCTGAAATGTGTGCAATCCTTACTTACTTCTCAACTGTAGACTGATTCCCAAGGTGTTTTAATTTCATAAAATGCCTGAGCAATTTTCAAACTACTGCTTCTTATAAACAGAAGCAATAATTATTCCAGCAGTAGAATTTAAGTCTTGAAATTAATTTAAGGTTATTCCTGTAATAATAAGAAACCAGTATTAGGTGTAAGCAGGCCTAGAATGTGCTTACACTTGAAACCCAATTTTCTCAGTTCACTAAGCTTCAAAATTCATAGTTTTTTTTATCAGTTTTGTTTTGACAAACAATGCCTAAAGAAAGTACTTTGATTAATTTAGGTTTGAAAATCCAATTCTGATTACTCTTCAAGAGATTTTCCAATATTTCCAAATGTAAAATTTACTGATTTGACTAGCACTTAGAAAGAAACGGCGTGAAAACTGAAACAAACTCTCATTTCTTGCATAACGGCTGGAGACACTCCCCCATTTCCCTCCCTTTAGGAAGCATGGGAAATGCAGTGTCACTACCTTCTCTGTGACAGTGTTTGAAACAACTCTTGTCGTCATCAGTATTTGTGCTTCTTTTTTCCTCTCTAGTCCTTCTCCAGACTCTACCGTGGGATTCTGCCCAAGTTGCAATCCTAGCGATTCTGATTCTTCTGCTTCAAATGTTTTTCCAGACTTCAGCCTGGGTTCCTCTGGTTGAGCAGCGTAAACTGGGAAGGAGCCATGGCAAGTCGCACATCGTCCCTCATGCTGACTGTTGTATCAACTTGCTTCGCAGCTTCAGAACCTCCTTCAATTAAAATGACCTAAGAAGTTGAAAGAACATTTTCAACTGTCAAAATGTTAAGGCCAAGAGATTTAACAACTGCTTAAAGCTGTTGTCATCAACATAAGATGGGAGTGATGGTCTGTCCTGTCTTCAATCCAAAGCGGCCTCTAGTCCTTTCCCATCCTGGTGAGACCCATTTGGAGCCCTCAGCAGTGTGCACAGGGGAAGTCTGTGTGCCACTCCCAGGGAGTCATCCTCGCGTGCAGTAGACCAGGCACGTGGCACTCTGCGCATACTCACCTGGACCTCTGCGGCATGTGCAGCCTGTGTAGGGCTGACCTGAAAACGGGACGCTGCCCAGTTCTGCCTTCCCTTATAAATGGCATATTTGCTAACAGAGACGACAGTAGGAACTCTATTCTGAGGTGACAGGAAAACTGGTTAACCTGGAAGTGTTAAGTAGGACCCTGCTGGTGGTTATCAGCAATTAAATGAAGGTGCTATATTGTAATTTTGCTTTCAAAACAGAAAGAAAATGTTGTTTTTAGATATGAAATTTAAAAGATTATGAAACACTCTTGTATGTAACTGCCTAAATTGTCATCTCTCCAGTAATTTAAAAGTGTTTAGTTTTGTTTACATGAAAAAGAAAAAACTGTAGAAAAATTTCTTAAGGCCAAAAAATAAATTAATTAATTAAGGTTTAGGCATGGCTACAATGGATTTACTAAGTCAAATTATGTCTCTTTTTTTCTTGTTTGCAAACCACAAGAACAAAATATCTTTCCCCCCCCTCCATATCAGCAAGAATCTGCTAGCATAAGACAGCTCCCAGAGATTCACTGCCATCCTGAATGAATAAAGGAGTACTATAGTCATCAGGTACATGCCCAGTGTAATCCACTTTTTGCTAGCTTGATCTGAAAATATAGAAGAGATTGAGCAGACTGTGAAACATATGAAGTGTCTATCAGACAGTAATTCTTACACTTGCCAAGTATTTAAATTAAATTTGGATATCTGTCTCTGTGTGTGCTTAGCACAGACATATTTTTTTAGGCTATGAACTTTCAGTTGCTGATAAGTATAAATGGTCTCCTTTGTTTCAAGATAAGATATAATGTATATTATTTGGCTATTTCATCTTTATTATTGCAATCTAAAATGTAAAATGCTTAATAATAATTTTTAAAAAGAGAAAGATTAAAAGCACAGTTTTCAGTGGAGTCTAGCTACATAACTGCCTAATTTTAACTACATTTATTAACTCATTGCTAGTATTTCATCAATGCTTAAAGAATATTTAAAGTTTTATCCCAACTGATGTTTCTAACCTGTTGCATGCTTAAAAGATAAATTATCACCAGGATGATGGAAAAACTTGCTTATCACTTGTTCATCTCATGTAATTCAGTCTAACAAGTTCTTAAAGAACAGTTGGCATCACTTGAACCAGTCCTGGGACTCACTGAGTATCGAGGAGCAGAGTGGGTAGGGACACTGCTGCAGCAGGCAGAGAACGGAAGTGGTGTGTGAGGATGTCAGGATGCTCCACAGATTCTGTGCCCCTTGACGTGGTTAAGTTGGGGTATCCATGCTAAAGAATCTGAGAAGGAAGATTTCACTGCATAACTCATGACAAACCTAAATTACCTTTGAAAAAATAATAGTGCTCAGAATGGGAAATTTAATGAATATTTAATTTTTTTTTGATAAGTTTGCCTCTCCCAGTTAAATCAACCATGTGCTGTTGAATAAAATTAGATCACAAAAGCACTACTGACCCAAAAACAAAGCTATGCATTTCAAACATGGTAACATAATCTATATTTTAAACATTGTGTATTTGTGTACAGTGGTATGTGACTTCCCATCCTTCCTGTTTTTTATGTCATATTAAGATTCTACTTTTTATCAAGAATAAGTTTCCATCTATATGTTTAAAGGACCAGGGAACTGCTTTCTTAAATATATTGAAAGTAATATATTCTTTTAAAAATTTCACAGTTTTATTTGCATCTGAATTTATTGATTACTTAAAACTTTGTGCCTTATTTTTCAAATGCCACCAGATTTTACCCATTTATGCGGTGATATTCACTACCAACAGCAAAAGTCATTTTGAATATCCTCTATATGCATAGGGAAGCCCTTTGATATTCCCAAGAGTTGATTCTAGATCTCCTCACTGATACCCAACCCATCAGTTATACCCAAATGGTGTACTATTGGCATATACAAGATACATATCTTGCAGTATACCTAAAACCATCTTTGGTGTAGTTATAATACCTAGTACACTGCATTACTCTTGGAACAGCTGTCACACTGGATGTTTAGGGAGGAATTATAAGAAAAATACTTCATACTATGTTTAACTATAGACACAACTTTTCAAATAAGTGTTTCAACTGGCAGTTGTTTGAAAGGGATGATGAGCGGCCTGCTGCACAGAGGGTTGGTTGTACAGGTTAGATCTAGGAAGATTGAAAAAAAAAGAGATAAGTCTGGTCATAAATAATGATTTCTAACTAACAGAACTTGATTCACTTTGGCCAGGAATGCTGAGAAAGAGAGCAACCTTTACCTTTACCTTATTTTAATGGCAATAGGAGAAATAGCATCAGTGTGAAGTTCCGAAAGGAGAACAAGTCACTCTAAGATGTTTTCATCCTCAGTATAAGATCTAGAAACCAGGTTGTAAGTTTTACTACAGACCCAATGTCCCTGTCTCCCTGAAATTCATATCTTGAAAACTAATGCATAATGTGATGATGTTTGAAGTTGGGGCCATTGTCCTTTATAGGTCATATGGGTGGAATCCCCATGAAAGGGATCCCAGGGAACTACTCACCTTCCACTCTACAAACACATTCTTTGAACTAGAAAGTAGGCCCTCACCAGACACTGACTCAGCCACGCCTTGATCACAGACTGACAGCCTGTGGAACTGTGAGGAGTAGATATTTGTTGTTTACAAGCCACCTAGTGTGTGACAATTTGTTATAGCAGCCTGACCTAAGACTGTTACAGGTTTCACTCTCCCCCTCACGTGACCAATGTATTAAGTACTGTGGTGGTTCTCACCTGGGGTGACCTGAAGTGCTACTGCCACCTAGTAGAGAACAGCTGGGGATGCTGCCAGCATCCTGAAACAAACATCCTGAATGCACAGAGCAGACCCTTACAACGGAGGCCTGCCTGGATCCATATGTCAATAATGCAGATCATCCTACATGTGATGTAACTCTTAGCAAGACACTCACTGAATTAGCAACAATTTATCTGATTTTTGTTCCCAAAATGAAATTAGTCAAAATGGCTATATGGATTTGTTGGTATTACTAATAAAACTGTATCAAACCATTTGGTAACCTGTCTAGCAATCATTCAATCATTATCCATGCAAATAATGGAAAGAAACAGAAATAATGTGAAGAGTACAGTTTTACTGGTGATGGTATGAAATCATTTTTTGAATACTTAGGCTGTAAAAGGAGAAACATAAAATTCAGACTAAAAAACTAAGAAAGGCAGCAAGTAACCCTTGAACTTGAGATTCTGGCCTTGAGTTTCTGAGCCTCAGTTACCTTTTTATTTTTCCTTAAACTGAAAGTTTCTCATGATCTTGCAGGGCTGCTGTGATTATGGGAAATGAAGGGCACGCATGGCGAGGCGCTCTTTGTGGACTGGAGGAGAGAGCTATTATCACAGGCAGCAGTACCAGAGCTGGGTTTCCACTAGTGCTACATTAACATTCACAGCACGCCCTCCTCACCATGGTCTATACAGGATTCAGTTGAATAGTGGAGAAGAAAGGTCTGTGATTAGGCTTCCTTGAGTCTTATCTCGTATTTCTTAGCTTTAGACTTTCAGCAATTTTCTTATTCTTTCTTGAAATCTCAGTTTCCTTATCTATAAAAATGACCTTAATAGATTTCACTTCACGGGCAGCATCCAGTTTTTGGAAGTGTGTTGATTCTTGTGTACAGGAGTACTAAGTGCCACTACGAGGTTGCACTGTTATTCAGGCAAATACTGCTTTAAAAATACAGAAAGGTAAAATGTATATTGGGAAGGATAGGCAATGTCAGGAAGAAATTTTGGACAGTTATGGAAAGTTTCTCTATCCTCTGAGAAAGTAGGTTCTAATGAAAGTCAATATATTCTTTGTTGATGGTGGTGGTTAATTATCATTGACTTATATTGATGATATTTTCTTATCATGACCTCATTATAAAAAGGTGGATCCAATTAAGAACTTATTTATATTATAATAATATGTAACTCATCAAGCACATTCCCCACCAACACTGAAGAGTGTAATTTCATTAAACCCATAAATGTTGCCAGAGGCCTATGCATATGATCATCATGTCTGATTTTCCCAACAGCTAAATTCCACATTTCCTGAAATGTACCTGGCAGGGTACATGTTCACTCATCGAGAAAATGCATTATTCTTATTATGCCTTGTTTCAAGTTTTGTTTATATCCTCTGTTGGAATTAAATCCCTAATTATTTTTTCTGTACTACAATTTATTTTTCTGTCCTTAGGGCATTTATATTGAAAATGTTTGTGGCTTTAAGTTTATCAACGCAGAATTCGGTGTTGTCCTTGTCTTGTTTATATGAGCTAAAGCAAAGATTTCCTATTTTCAGCAGCAAGCACCATCACTGCAAATTAGGAGAATACTTAGGAATCTGTTAAAAACAACCTCTGTAAATGATTGTTTTTCTTTATCCCCAAAATGAGTTTTTATATAAATGCCACTGAATGAATTTCATACATTTCCAAATCGAATCATGAGCTTTTTTTTTTTTTCCTCTAAACGTAACAAATTATCCCAATGGTGAGTTTGTTAACTCCCTTTCTGTTAATAATTCCAGCTCTGGTTTTAACTAGCCCCCACCAGACCACCTCTTGCTTAGTTTAAAAAAAAATGTCTGTCCTCTAGGGATTAACACTTGCCCCCTCCTCCAGCTCTGCTCAGTGAGCTCCTTTTGATGGACTCACAAAAATATCAGGTTGCCTCATTTTTAAGACCACACCAGTCTCTTTACAGGCGACGCACTATTTTTTAAAAGACCTTTTGAGTCGAACTGACAGCTTATGTACGGTGAGAGTAGATTCCATTTGTAACTAAAAATGACTGTTAAGACAAATCAACCCCAGGAAATTGAGTCTATAACAAAAACTTGTATAAGCCTCAGTGGTAGCAGTGTTTTTCCAATGCAGCGGGAGAAGTCAGGGAAGATTGTTGATGTTAAGCTACAGCAGTGCTTTTAAGAGGGACTACCTAATTCTCAGATAGAATACCCCATGACTCAGCTCCCAGGGGCAGCTCCTGAATGACCACACTTCTATATTCAGTGGTAATAAAAGATGTCATTCAGATGACCGAGGTGTGCAATTTTATACTATGTAAAGAAAAAATTGTCTCCTTCCTCTGTAGGGTCCTTCTTCATGGCCAATTTGAATTTAGTGACTTGGTTGGGCTGCACGATGAAATAATCTGTTCTGAAAAGCATGCATCTTTAGGCAAAAAGGAGTCCTCAAAGTTGATTTATTTTATTCTGTATTACTCAATAATTCTGGAAATTCATTGCATAAGTGCTCATTCTAACATCTCACTCACCAATTGGAGCCTACTCTGGCTTCACATAGAACATTCTTGCTTTTATATTGTAAATCAGCAAGCTGGATTTGCTGGTGTTTCAATATACATTCCCTTATTAATGGATCTGTTCAGATTTTTAGAAAATTCATGTGAAATTAATCTCTTTGTTGTCTCCTAAAGCAGCTACTATTGTTGTTTGAAATTATTTTTCTTTCATCTCAAAATAAGCTTTTTGCTCTGATGCATTCCTTGAAATTATGTGTATGTGAAGAGGATAGTTGTTCTTTAGATGGGCATCTCCTGGTAAATATACATATTAAGGGAGTAAATGATTAGAAATAAAACAGTTTGGAGGAAAAATGAGCACTTCTAATAGCTTGGTCAAAAAGGTTTGCAAATATTGAATCATCTATGGACCAGAGGGAAATATTAATTCAATCAATTCAGTAGTTTGAGGTACATTCTGAAGGGAAGTCCTGTCTGGGTAAAACAGTTGCAGCTACACAGTTTTGACAGTGGCTCAGAAATACATGAATTGATTTAAACTTGACTCAAATATAATGCTTAGTTTTATCCTGTTCAATATCTCATGGATACAATTTACTACTGATTGTGAAAATTAGCTTTTACTTGACCTTAATACTGGTAAATTAAACCTTAATACTGGTAATATCCATATCTTAACACTTATACTGTTATAATTCTTATTCTAATTCTTGGTTAATAAGTCTATCCTCATCCTGGCCACAGAGAAATTTATAGATCCCCCTTGCTTGAAGCTTTGATTGTTATGGTCTGAAGACTTAAATGCAGTAGTGTGAATTATTCTACCAAATCTATTCAATCATGATATTTCATCAATCAATATGAGTTCTAGTAATATTCGTTGTACAATATTTTTGTCATATAGTATAGTATAGTATTTTTCCTAAAATTTACATATAAAAATGGAGAAATTCTCTCCTGCTTAAGCGTATTGTTAATAAATTTTTAAAGACATTTAATGGCCAAATTCCTTAGGAATTGCATTATACTTTATCTAATATAAATTATAAATGATTATATCTATCCATTCAATAATTTATATGCTGTTCTTAATAAGTATTTATTGAGTAGTTTCTGTACAGGATATTTCTTTTTGCTGAGATTCCACTGTAAAGAAAGCACAACCCCCTGCCCTCAGAGAGCCTACATATGAATGAGAGAAAAATAAAAGCAGAAATAACACTTACTGCAACACCCCATAAACCAAATGCTTCAAAATGAAGAACAGTGTTTCACTCTCTTAGTTTAAAATGTAAAATGCGAAGTATAGTTTTTGTTTTTCCCAGAACTAGAATGCAATGTGTCATCAATAATTTTTAAAGAGTAAGTGAATATAATAATAAAATACATTCGGGCAGGGGGGTAACAATTATCAAGATGGATTTAGGGAGGCCCATGCACAGCTCACTTTGATTTATTGCAAAGATGGACAGACACAGGTATGTCTTGTATTTATTCATAAAGTAAAAAGTGTTTTAAAGAAGAAGAATCGAGTGCAGTATAGATCTGAGTGTCTTTTACACTAGAGATGCTTGCAATTTCAAAGAAGAATACCAACAGAGAAAAGTTACATTCATCAAGCCCTGAACGGTTTTTTTCTTGTACCTTTGTGAGAGAAAACTGGCTGTGAGGCAGCAGTTACTCTTTCACACACAGATGGACATAATAGGCTCGGAAACATGGCTCTTGAATTGGAATAACACAGCCCTGCCAGCTCCCATCCCAGGTCCCTCCCAGTCTTTGTGTTTCCATGATAAGGGGCATTTGAAAGCCATTTGCATAGTTTCCAGCCCTTGAAAAGACGTTTTGTTTCCTTTTCTTCTCTTATTTTGATAAAATATTCTCATATTCATACAGCACTCTGGTCTCCAAGCTCAGCTCCTCTTGGTTTTGGTCTAGAGAGCAGAAGAAAGTGCAATTCAATTTTGAGACCTATCTACAGTTTTGCTTAATATTCCCATTGTGCAAAGTCAGAAGATTTAGGAGAGAATTATAATTGCCCCATATTTAAAATATTATTGAGAATGCAATGAACTGAATTTAAAATGCACTTTGAGATTTAGTCAAATCATTTAAGAAAAAAGTAATGTTTTGTAAGTTCATTTGTAAAGTTCCAGTGAATCTTTTTTCTAGGTTCTACTTAGTTATTTTTGAAAAGTTAATAAGGCTCCTGTGTTAATAAGGTTATCAATGGTATCTGCCACTATTTCTTTTAGCTTTAAAGGCACTTTATAGAATTTAAAAAAAAATGAAAGAAAGAAAAAAAAAGAAAGAAAGAAGCAGGCATTATGGAGATATTGTGATTTTGCACAAATGGAGGAATGAAATATCCACATCTTATGATGGTGAATTTTTTTTTCTTTCACCTAATCTGGATTCATATTGCATTATTTACATGAAATTTATTTTAATTTTTTTTTAAATAAAATGATGTTCAAACAGCACACACTGGCAAGTGATAAGGAATTCTGGAAGAGTTACCACCATTTTTTATTCCCAAGACTTCACAAAATTTTTTTCTGTACTACTAAGTGATATTTTTTCCAAAAATAATTATTGACTAGTGTATTTTGTTATGACACTTAACATCAAAAGCTTTTGCTTCTTTTGGTGGATATTTGTTTGCTTCCTGAAAAAAGAAAAAAAAAAGGATTGCCACTGTTCCCTCCACCTGTAATCCCTGTCCTCTGAGACCTTCTGCTCTTCTGGCAAGGTTGTTGCTGGTGGTGTCCTAGTTGCTCCTGGCTCTCATCATCCAACATGTTATTCCTCAGGTAGGAACTCCTCCCACAGCAAGCATTGGAAACAGAGGCTGGGATACATCAAGGGGAGCAAACATAATTGCCCTTTGCCACATACTGGGGCATGGCTCCACGTTTCTGATAGCTTTTTCAAATTAATAGCCATAAATAGCTGTTTTCAGGGCTACATGTGTGTTTTAGTTGTAACAAACTGGAGGGCCAAGTGTCGCCAGAACCATGGTGACACTGCACCCAAGTGGGGGACTTTACTCAAAGCACACTTGACTCTGGGGTGGGGGCGGTGGAGACAACACAACATTCATGTGTCACATAGCAAATCCTTTAATGCATCCTTCATCACTGCAGCACACAAAAAGACAGACCCCTACCAGAAACTGAAAATCTGTTTTCCTTCACCTTTCCCTTTGCCAAAACTGGTGGATAAAACCGTACTGCTGAAGACCTTGATCTGAAGCCATTATTTGTGTAGCTCCTTCTTGTTAAAAATCAGAAAGTCATTTAAGATTTGGGTAGACAGCTGTGTGAAGTGTTGTCAAGTAAGTGACGTCTGAGAATTAGCAAGGCAGAAAAGTAGGCAGCTGGCAGTGTCATTTAAAATGCAACTGTGTTTGGAAACTCCTGGGAGCCAAAGAAGGGATGGAGAAAAAGAAAGAAAAGAAACAAAAATGTCTTCTAGGCAGGAAAAGTACAAGAGTGAAAATCATAAGTATATAATTATATATTATATTTATATATAAAATATATATTATATGTATGTCTATAGAATGATATATACTTATATCCATATGTGTATATATGTACACACATATACATACACATATGTCATTACAAAATGACATTTCTGTTTATTTGATTGTGCCAATAGGACAGGCCTAAGCTCATGAATTATGCCTGAAAATCAGTCATGAGCACTTGCAGGCTTCTTTAGAATCTAAGTAACATTAATTTTCTAGGGACTCAAGGTACAGGTCAGTAGTAGGTGTGTCCTAGCATTTGTGAGGCCTTTGGTCCAGTTCCTAGTATCAAATAAGCAAAGAAATAAATAAATTTTCTACATCAATAGACTAATGAAGGACTCGTTAGTGATTACCCTCCAACTATAATCCACCCTCCTATCCATTCTTCCTTTTAGTTTAAAATTTGAATCCTGTTACATGATCTTGTGAAATAATTCATTTAGTTTATTTAGTCAAAATAAACCAAATAATACCTGTAGAAACCAAGAAATTCCAGGTAAATTGTAAGTCTCGTCTTCAAAAGCAGTAGTCAATGGGCATTGGCTACAGCTCTCTAGTTACCTAGAGCTGTGTAATAGGTGATCACACAGAACAGTCTGAAAGCAACCATGGTTCTCTTGCCCACAAGTCTACAGTGTGATCAGGGCTGCAGTGCACAGCTCTCCTCCTCTGCACATGAATCCACTGGGCCAGTTTGAAGGCCAACTTATTTGACAGCTGGGCCTGGGGTCATTGATCTCTTGGCCTGAAGCAGAGGCTGGTTGCCAGCTGGGGCAGCCTGATGGACATATTCCCACCAAGGGGCACTTTGGCTTCCTGACAGCATGTCTGCCATATTCCCGAGTGAATGTCCCTTGGAGATAACAGGGACAAGCATGACTTTCTCAGGGCCCAGCTTTGGAGATGGCATAGCACCCTCTGTCTACTCAGAGTTCCACCCAGGGTCAAGTAGCAAGGTCACCGAACTTCTGGAATTGAGGAAAACCAATTGCATATTTTAAGAACATGTGAGATGAGACCTTGTGGGGGCCTCTGAAAAATTTCATTCAGCACAGTGTGTGGTGTGGACACGACAGTCCATTTCCACTCCTGTGCTCCTTTTAGAACAGAGGTACCAAAAGTCACTCTTCAGTACCATGGGCCCCAGGCCCTCAGGATGCAATCCTTTCCCAGGGCTGACGTGACAAACAGGTTGTGTGGCTTAAGCATAGAAATGTATTTCCCAAAAATTTCCAATGCATGAAGTCAGAGAATAAGGTCTTCCTGGGGCTGGTTTCTTCTAATCTCTTTTGATTTCCCGGAGCATCTTTTCCCCATGCCTTCGCATGGTGCTCCCTCTGTGCCTGTATGAATGTTTTCTTGGAGGACACCAATCATGTTGGATTAGAGCACAGTCTGCTGACCTCATTTTAATTTAATTTTGTTTTCAAAGTCATAATTTAATTATGTCATGTTTCCAAACATGGTCATATTGTGAGGTCCTGGCAGTTAGAACCTTAGAAGTAAATTCAGCAGGGACACAATCAATCTCATACCAGGAGAGCAGTTCAAGTCTATGATGCTGTGGTTTAAGACATCTCCAGGTGCAAGTGATTACCCAGGTGCACCTTGTAGCTTGAAGACCTGCAAACTGAAGAAGGAAGACATCTTGTCCTCCCCACCCCACAGTGACATGACATGGTACAGAAGAGAGGCATTTGGTGCCTGTGTTCTAAAAGGAGCAGCATGGGAGGCTCACAGTGACCACCTGGGCATAGCAATTCTAAAGCCCTGTGGGATATATCTTCATCTTTACAAAGATAGTGAAAGAGAATGATCTTATTGTTCCTTTAAAAAGCATGAATGCTCTCTTTTTTGTTGTTGTTCTTTTTGTATTATTTTTTATTTGTTTTAATTAGTACACATGACAGTACAATGATCCTGACATATCATACATTTGAATCAGATGGGATGTAATTTCTCATTTTTCTGAGTGTACAGGTTGCAGAATCATATTGGTCATGCAGTCACATATATACACACAGTAATAATAGACCCTCGTTGTTATACAAAATACATGTATGAAGATGTGAGGAAAAATAAGAGAATAGCGTTACCTTAGATTAGGTAGAGAGAAGTGATGGGAGAGAAGGGGAAGGGAGGGGGGGATAGGAAGGATAGTAGAATGAAACAGACATTATTTTATTACTGCATGAATGATCTCTATAAAAGAGAAGGTTCTTGTGTACTTGTCAGAATTTTCTTTCCTAGAAATTCCCTGGGTCTTGGGCTTGTCATTTCTTGCTATAGATGAAAGAGGACAAGGACAAGGTCAACTGTGGTAGATTGTGTTTTCCACCGTCGCCACCACAGCAGGCCCCATCCAGGCGTGACTCTTTTTGTGCAACACTACTTGGCTCCTGTGTGGCTATATCCCAGCCCTTTGGACCAGCCCTTTGGAACGTGGTGGACTTTAGGGGCTGCTCCAAATGGGAGAGAATGGTGGAATTGATACAGCCTGGATCCAAAAGCCAGACAATACAGTGCTTTATGATCCCAACATGCTCACAGACACTCATTTCAGAATTTAGTCACCATGGTGTGAGGAAAGCAGAGAAACGTGGGAAACCATCTGTGATGTTCTGGCTGATGGCCCCACCTGCAGCCTCAGTCAACATCAATCATCAGCACCAGCAAGCAACACCTTATGACTGCCATGGGCAGGGTCCCCAGCCCTCCAGATACCCCTGCTGATACCTCATGGGGCAGACACAGGTAATCCTGCAAGCCTCGCCCCAAGAGTGGTTTAGTAGGACAATGAGATTGCTGATGTGCCAAGCCACCTAGGTTTGTGGTGAACAGGAACCTAGTTTTCTTCCCAGAAGCAGTTGCTGCTGTCACAACTCAGACATGGGTGCTAACCCTGGGACAAGAAAGAGGGAGAGAGCAGGGACCCAGCTAAGAATCATGTTAACAAGAGATCCTTGAAGATTGTGACAACAGAGAAAAATATGAAAAATGATATTAAAAACTGACAAAAGGGAGGCCTTGGTTTACATTATTTAAAAAAAATTGCAATACCATGGGCTGGAGTAACACAAAAACTTAAAAAAATATATTCTTAATGAAATTGATAGTGTAGGAAAGGATATTGAGGCAGAATGGTAAACTGAAGTACCACTTGGCTTGGACTGGTCATGTAATAAATGAAAGATGGGAGAAAATTGAGTGAAAGAACTATTACATATGAAGAAACCAAGATCTGCTGACCGTGAAAATAAAACTGTGCCTCATCCTAGTCTCACCAGAGGGCAAATTATGCTGAAATTAGACAATGATATTTGGGCAAAGGAAACTCCAGGAGGCAGTTAGGAAATTATTGCCTAAAGAGGAAGCCAAGCGTGTGAATGGAAAAACTTTCCACAATCTCATAGAACTTTAAGGGGGTGCTTCATAGAGGCTTTCAAATGGGTGTCACTAGTATGACCACTGGTGTTATTTTAATTGTGATATGTAACATTTAGTCCATGAAAAACATTCAGTTTAAAACTTTGACCCTGGGCCCTTTTGCTGTGAAATAATATTATTCTACATTTTCTGACCACCCTACATTTTCCATTTCTGCCACATGCATTATTTACTTGATCATTGTTTTAATCGATCCTATGGGGTTAGCAGGACAGATGCCAGTTCTCCACTTTCTGCAGGAATGTTAGTGTTTTGAGGTCAGCCTTCGGATCTCTGCATCTCCGCTTGCCCATCAGCCTGGTGTCTGAGATGTGGGCTCCAGAGCGTCTGCTGAAACCCGATGCGGTCCTCATCACCTGTGCAATCTCCTCAGTGCTCATCAGAACTGGGTCCAGGGAATGTGTTTATACCATTCTCTCTCATTTGGAGCAACCCCTAAAGTCCATGTCAGATAATGAAAGTAAAAAGCCCCAAATCATTAAGCATGTTTTCTAATATTAGGAAGTTTTCCAAAATTGTGATTCTAATATGATATTTTTAACATAAAAATCAAACAAGTAATCTTTCCATTTTGCTTGACCATCTTGCGTATGATAAAGAGTATGCTCACATACATTTGATGTCTAAATTCATTGATAAAAAAATCAAGATTTTATAGCTTCACTATCTCCCAAAAAATCATCCTAAGGCAATTATATTTTTATATTAACTATACAAATAACTCTTTGCTATAATTTCTTAAACTTAAAATTACAGTAGGGAAAGATCACTCGTTTAACATTGATTGCCTAATATTTAAACTATTGGCAAACTATGAAGAAATATTTATATAAATATTTCTTGATGCTTCCATACTTTACTGCTTTTTATTAACAATGGTAATCAAAATTACTGTGGAATAAGATTGATCAAAATATGTGTATATACAAACATGGTACAATGAACCCACTATTACGTATAATAATAAAATCCTTTAAAGAATAATGATTGAGGATTGTATTTATAGTCATTCAAATGCATAATATATGTAAATAAAGTAGATGCTCAATATCCTGAAGTTAATATTTCATGTTTTTTCAAGCTCCACATGGATATACTTATATGCATTATAGTAATAGTTGAAACATTTTTGTTTGGAATACCTTACAAACCTGCTTGTCTTTGTTTGGGAAGTGTCTTTATACTCCTTGGTTTGGTGTACAAAGTCCAGCAATGCAGAGCAATGCAGAGAAGTGGGCTGCCTCATTCATTAGTCATTTGTTCATTCATTTTTCTTCCAACAAAATTTGCCAAGCCGAGCTACAGACCCTGTGGTGACCCTGGGTTTCTCTCCTATGCTGCATATACCGAGAAAGGGGAAAGCCGCTCACAAGGCAGTGTGCAAAATGTTGTGATAGGGCTGTGCACAGGTGCCAGCGGAGGTCAGAGTCGAGGGCCAAGAGACTTCATTGAAGAAGGAATCTCAGTTCAGAGCCTAGTAGGACTCGGCCAAATTGAGCAGTTAATTGACAAGTTTGGAAAAAGTAGTGGTCTGCCACATGGTCATGGATTAAAAACAAAAGGAATCTTTATTTTGGGAAGATAAAAGAAAATGCTGCCTTATCTATCATACAGAATTACGAAATAATACAAACCATACATAAATAATATTGTGTAGCAATATAAAAATAGAGAGTAGCATTTTATATCCACTTGATTTAGGTGCTGATTTTCCATTAATTGAATGGAGTTCTTTTTTTGTCTTTCTGAAAAACTTGGGTTTCCCCACCAAACAGAATGCATTATTCAGATTTATTAAAGCAAGAGTCATGAAAAATACAAAGTATAATGACAAAAACCAATTCGTTTCTACGGTATATATTAACTAAATATTTTGTAAAGAATATGCCTTTGGCATTTATAGTAAACCATGCTAAGAAATAAATATTGTTATTATTCCCCTTTTGAGCCAGAGGAAATGAGACAGAAACAGGTCACATAGTAATCAAAAAATAGAAAATATTTAAGTAAACTTTAAGGTGGTCCCATTGCAAAACTGTTTCAACGAATAAAACAAAATTTAAAAGCATGATTTTATTATTTAGTATTAACATTCCAATTCTAGTTTCCACCCAGATTTTAGTGGTGTAAAACCACAGCCACTATAACTTGCTTATTTTATCATCCTGGATGCAATGAAAAAAGGAAGGTTACACAGTAACTTTAATAGAAAAGTATAAACTTATGTATGTAAATATATGTCTATGTAAAATTAACATATATATATATAATTAACATATATATATAATTTAATATATATATATATATAAAAGAGAAAATTGAAATATGATATAGAATGTAACAAATTGTAACAGGGTATTGCAATAACAAGGGAATGTGAAGAAGCAAAGAGAATGTTGAAGAAGGAGAAGATACAGTATAATGTATCTATAGAAATTTTTAGGAGGAATAGAAAACAATGTAAGGCAAGCAGTTCAATGTAAGATGATGTGGTGTGGAGCATACACTTGGCTGTGATGGATTGTAGATGGCTGTCTCCACAGCCCCCTGGAAGAGCACCCAGTCCTGCCTCAGCCCCAGGCCTCCTGGGTCAGGACATGTTCCTTGATCACTGTAAGGCAGGCAAGTGAATGCTGTGCTTGCTGATGGAATTCGCTAAAGACTTGGCCTCTGAATTTGCTAGACAATGACCCTCGATGGTGCTGGGGGAAGCTGCAGCCAGCTGACATTGGCTGCCATGTGTCATATGGGACTGATCCTAGAGAAGCCACTCATGCTGCAGGAGACTTCAAAGCAAGAACACCACAGTTAGGAAAGCAGAATCCTATCCGGCAGCCTCTCTCCCTCAACCTTATTTACCAAGTTTAGGATTATACTGTCCAACAGGGGAGAAAAGAAAGCAATGGGCAGCTCCTCGTTTACCAGAGAGCAAGCAGAGTGAATTTGTAGCTGAGAGGCAGGACATTGATAAGTGGCATTCTCACAGGGTCTAAGAGAAAATGATTAAGGAAAAATGGGGATGCCTTTTTTTAATTTTTATTATATTTGAGGCTCAGCTAGGAAGCGTTGATGCTGGGAATTACTCAACTAGGGGGTTTGGAATTCCCCCCAAATTTGTCCATGTTTGTAGCCTGTGCTGGCAGAAGTCTGAGACTGGCATTGTTGATGGAGGAGTCCTCAGATCACCTCTTCACTGCTGGGAGCCATCAGCCAAGTAGGTATGACAAATTCCTTGCCAGCTTACATCCATGCTGTCTAGTGGAAGGACTTCTGTAAGGTGACCTTGCTCAAGGACCTGGGCAGGATCCGTGTTTAGGGTGTTCCCCCTTTAGAATAGGGCGGTTTAGCATAATAGGAGATTAGGGTGTTCCCCCTTTAGAATAGGGCAGTTTAGCATAATAGGAGATTAGGGTGTTCCCCCTTTAGAATAAGGCGTATCCTGCTGCTGAGTTCATCTTGAGTGCTTAGGGTCAGACAGTATATTTTGGGAGACAGAAGCCCATGTGGAGTGGATTTGGGCAGAGTAGTGGATTTGGGAGAAGTGGATTTGGGCAGAGAACGTGGATTCCCCCAGAGCGTGTTTGTAGACGGCCGGTGTGAGTTCGGGAATAAAGAATTGCTGTTTGAATCTACAAGCTGTGTGGAGACTCGTGATTTGTGCCCAGCCAGAGACTGCGGAACTTCACAGCCTGGTGTCCTCAGAAATTAAGACTTCTTGCTCAGGACTTCAAGAGTGAGTGATCAAGGAGAAAACACTATTGCTTTCTCCTACCCAGCAAGGGAAGTCACTCAGTGCCACCTCAGGTATGTTTCCTTGGTTAAAAGCACCTCACAGGATTCAAGAGGAGGGGACACAAAGAAGTGTTAAGGTCCCTTGTATAAGAGGACGAGCAATGAAAGATAATTTGCAGTCATATTTGGAACACGCGGTTGCTCACCATTAACAACTTAAAATCTAATTGGCTTCCTTATGTCTCATCTGTTTTTATTTTTGGCTGGCTTCAACCCAGTTTCTCAATTTAAATGATCTTTTTCATCTTCATAGGTGGAGTTCAGAGTATTTAATCAAAGGATTTTGTTGGAAGAATTTATATTCTCCCTGACGAAAGGAATGTGTCCAAGAATAGAGCATGCCTTCTTGTGACATTTTCAGGTCTTCCAGGAGGACAAGGAATTCAGAAAGTTATAGAGCAAGTCATTTTCGTTCTCATTTATATTTTTAGCATAATAGAAAGTTAATGGTGGAATATTCCCAAACTTTGCTAAGATAACCTGCTTTCTCCTTTATATACATAATTCTCTCTACAACCTTGGATGTCATTGGCCATTTAACACATAATTCTGTTGGTTTTCCAGCTTTCTTGTTATTCTGCTGTTTATTCATCTCCTTCACTGAATGATAATTCCACAACCACTTTTGAATCTCCACGTTCAATAATTAAATATAATTAATTAATACTTTACATTATCAAGTGTATATTCTTACACAATTTTATTGGACACTGTTCTTATTTGTAATAGTTTTATTATCAGCTATGCATCCTATTACTGGCACTGATAACTCAGAATCCCGGGAGCATATGCCCAATGTCCTCTGGACATCTCCATCTCATGCTCTTTCCCTTACCTCCACTCACTATGTCCAAATTTAAGACCTCATCTTTTCTTCCAAATCAGTTTCTCTTTCATGTCTCCTTTTCTCATACTGCACTGTCATGAACATGTAACTCCATGTAGGTAACCCAGGAAGGATATTCTCTTTCACTAGTAATCTGATCCATGCCTGGCTCTTTTCCCAGGGCTTCCATCATGTAGCAGATCTGCTTTGTGCTCAGCCTGCCCCCTCCACCTGGCCATCACTGACCTGTCAAATGCTCATCCTTTCCACCTGGATACCTGGCTCTTCATGGTGTTAGCTTCCAATTCACTTTCCAAAGACCTGACACAGATGTTTTCTTAAAGGTGATTATATCACAACCCTGTTTAGAAGTTTTTAAATGACTCCCCATGGAGTTCAAACTGCCCTCTCTCTTTCTGTTTAGGTCCACGTTTCCAGGCATCCCTCATTTCTTGCACTGCTTTCGAGCCATTCTCTGACCAAGATTCTTACAGTATCCTTCTTCTGACAAAATGCCCTCACCTGCGGTGGCTCTTGTAGACACTTGCTACTTCTCTGGCAAGGTTGAAACATGACTTTTCCTCTCCCACCCCCCGAATTATTATTTTCAGCTTTATGCTCTAATTATTCTTGAACATATGTCTACTTAAAGTATGTACCATATTTAACTTGCAATTACTAGTTTGGAAGTTGTCTCTTAGTAGAGGTGACAGAGATATTATTCCCCTATTTATCTACAGAACAGAGTTCAGTATCTCTTACTTTGAACATGTAATTAATTACCTTTGATTGAATGATTTCCTGGATAGAGGCCTCTTGCTCAATATGGCTTTATCTTTTCAAACTAGAAAACTATCCCCAACTTTTCATTCCATAAAACTATGTTACTAAATTTTGACCAAGGCATATATCTATCCACTATGTCTTTCTCCATGGGTTGTTTTAGCAGAAAATGTCAGATATAGAGCTCTGACAATCTGTTGAAATAATTGCATTTAAAGTGATTATTGAATAGTTGGATAAATATCCGCCATGTTTATAATCATTTCTATTTGTTGCATTTCTTCTTTTCCCCTGCTTTCTCTGGTTTTAATTAAACATTTATCTTTGTTAAAATATCAATTATATTTCTTTTTAAGAATTATATGTTTCAAATATGTGTTATAAATTAATATAAACCTACTTTTAAATAAAATTTTACCACTTTTTATGAAGTACAAATAAAGTAGAGGATTTCAAATTATTCCCTTTTGTCCCATATGATATTGCTGTGACTCATTTCACTCATCTATATTCAATAATCACTTAATACTTTATTGCTATAATTGGAAAATTAAAAATATCTATATTTCTTCTCCAATACTCTTTATTTAGATAGATATGTGTTTCTAGCATAGCATTTTTCTTCTTGAAAATCATCTCTTACACATCTTCTATGTCAGGGTTGCTGGAGAAAAATCTTTGTGTTTTTCTGATACAGTCCTCATTTTTCTTCCACTTTGTTATAATGAAACAGGAAATAAAATTTTAAATTCGCATTTTTCAAAATTTCAGTATTTTAAATATGTCACTCTGCTATCTTCTGGCATGGTTTATGTATGATAGGCACACTGAAATTTTTATTTTCTTTCTTTAGAGGGAAGGTGTCCCTCCGCCTCTCCCCAGTTTCTTTCAGGACTTGATCATTGTCCTTGGTATTATTAGGTTGGAATATGATATGTGTAGCTGTAGTTATTTTAATTTTGTCCTTGATGTTCTCTGAGTCTTTTGGGTTTGTTCTATGTCTATCAGTAACTCTATAAAGTTCACAGCTTTCGTTACTTTCAATGTTTCTTCTTCTGTATTCTCTCCTTAGGGTGTTTCAGTTATGCATGTGGTAGTGCCCAGGTGCTCCTACCTAGAGAAGGTCTGCGTCTTCCACATCTCATAGCTCAAACCCACTCTTGGTGTGACAGTAAGATACAGAGGCAGGTAGTGTTTTACGCCTCCATTTTTGAGCCCCAAGTTGTTACCAGTGGAGCCCCAAGTTGCATTGCTGATCTGAGCTTTGGAGCATCCCTCCCCCTCCCTCAGGTGAGTCAGGAAGACGGAGGCAGTGGGGGGGGGACCTATACTCAGACCAAGGATGCTCCTGAAGTAGATCAGGATTTCGCACAGTCTTCTTCTCTGATGTCAGGTCTTCATTTTGGAGAGTTTCTGGGCAATATTTTTACTCCCCTCTTTGGCTCAGAGACAATAGGGTATTTTTCTTAATTTTTCTCTGTGAGAGGTCAACCTCTTCTAGCAAAGTCTATAAAAGTAGAAGGCCATCCCCTAAAACTATGGTCTGTAAGAGTTTCTTGCTATCAGACCGATTGTCCGGTATATTCAGTAAACGTTAACTTAGTTTTTACTATATGCCACATTAAGCCCACCTGCATTCTTCCTCATTTTCCAGTTATTTCCTCCAGCAATTCATCAGAATCGCCAACTCATCAGTAAGTGTTGATTCCCAACAGGTGACACCTGGCACCTTCCATCTAAGTGAGCCAACCTCACCTGTCAGCTATGCCCTCCTCTCCAGGTTGCAGGGTTGTGATTTGCCCTATTACGTTGGTCATGGGTCCAAGAAAACATGCCTTTGTGTAGCTGTAATGCTTTTCCATGTTGTAAGCTTTGGAGCGATGATGCCCAAGCCCTTCACCTGACAGGCTACTACATGTCAGTACTGTTGATAATTTAATAAATACTTATTGGACAATTTTTGTATATCTGAATTGCATGCGTACTTCTCACCACTTGGATTTCAGAGTGCCTTTATTATGACTAAGGCAAATCCCCACTTCCCCGAAGCTGCCTCAGCTAACCAGAATTTGTTGAGTTGTGTTTTGCCCTGTTAGCTCTTGTACTCTCAGAGCAGGATGTGAATACTAACTCCACTGTGCATGGGGGTCACTGTAGCTGAGAGAAATAGACTGCAAAGCTCAAGGTTAGAAAGAGGCCACAGCATGATTGCCACTCAGATTTCTGACCTCAGTTCCACGAAGATCTTAAAATTGAGGAATTAATGTGGGGGCATTTGAAATAGTCACAGGCAAAAAAAGAAAAGAAAGAAAACAAAGACAAGATAGCATATGCTCAAATGCTAGGCTCTCTGTCAATCCTGCTGAGATGATTTTCCCTTTCTTTGCAATCCTACATCAATGCAGGCAGGGGTCATTTCCCCTTCTCTATTGTCCCATTGGGCACCCAATGAATACTCCCCTATCTGCATTTTAGCTTCTCAAAGACAAGCAAGAGGTTATTTGTAAAGTACCACAGCTACTGACACAGTGTTGAAAATTTCTATGCACATTAAGAATTTCTCTCCTTCATGAAGGCAGATCCAAGTAAGAACTGACAACATTTTATGAGATTAACAAAATGAATCCCAATCAATTAATGCCAACTATGGTTTTATCTGTAAGAATTTAATTTCAAAAACTGCAATGCTTTCCATTCATTCTCTCTAGAAGCAGGATTGAAAGATTATTTTAATTTTGGTGGACCTGTGAAAACAGGCTGTATCTTGGACAGAAGTAATTATATAATTTTATATCATGTGTATTTGACTCTTGTTAATCTGCATAAATACACAGTACATTTTACAATAATGTGTAAATTGTTACCTAAAGGCTACAATGACTTTTCTTCATGAACCTAATTTGCCTCTTTAAGTATTTAAGAGTGTTGAGTTCTGTTTGGGTATTATGGAATATTTTAAAGTAACCTTTAACTTGGCCTGGGAAAATTGTATCAACAGTTTTCTTTTTTGGGAAACCTGTCCTCTTAATGCTTGATTATATTCTCCTTCTATTCCTTACATTTTATGGTTTAGAAATAAAATTTTATAGTATAAAAGTATTTAAGAGTGAATTCAATTTCTGAATTAGTTATACCAATTACTGACATTCGTCATCGGCAAATGGGCTTAAGTAGGTCTTTCAGATTATTCTGAGTTTGTATTTGAACATCAGATTTTGCATTCTGTATCCTGGGGATATTAAAAACATTAATAAGCTGCCCCAATCTGAGAACTGTGTGCTCTAGTATGGTCATTTGACAAAGTTCTTGCAACTTGTAATTAAGCTGTATACCAAGGTATCCCCCATACAGGGAGATGGAGATGCAGGTTTGTAGTAAAAGACAGAGGAGAGAGAGAGAGAGAGAGAAAGAGAGAGAGAGAATAAGAAGAAGAAGAAGAAGAAGAAGAAGAAGAAGAAGAAGAAGAAGAAGAAGAAGAAGAAGAAGAAGAAGAAGAAGAGAAGGAGGAGGAGGAGGAGGAGGAGGAGGAGGAGGAGGAGGAGGAAAAGGAGGAGGAGGAGGGAAGAAAAGGAAGAGGAGGAGGGAGAGGAGGAGAAGTAGTGGGATGAGGAGGAGGAAGTTGTCTTCCTTGGCAGTCATTTTCAAGTGAGATCTTTTACATTCAGTCAGTAAACGTTAACTTAGTTTTTACTATATGCCACATTAAGCCCACTTGCATTCTTCCTCATTTTCCAGTTATTTTAGACACATTTTTTTTCCTACTTATTTCCAGTCACTTGCCAATTAGTTTGATCTATAACCACACATTATTTTATTATGAATTTAAAACAGCTGGTTTTTGGTTTACCAAATTCCCACCTATTCTTTTCATCTATTTCCACACAAATTTGCATATTTTTGCAAGAGTTCTAAAAAGAGATTCCTCTTCCCATATTTAATGTAATACCATCCATTTTTGTTCCCTACAGCCCATTATGCCCACACTGACATAGTACCTCTCCAAACCCTCCACTCCAATCTTCTCTTGTGTTTTTTTAAAAGTCCACTGATCTTTTCTTTTCCAATCGATGCCTTCCCTGGTCCAGCTTGCTGTCTTGGGTTCTTGCAGGGCTGTCCTCTGCCCTCAGCATGCTTCCTTTCTCCAACAGCTCCCATCTGCCCAAATGCAGCACTCCCCCCACTGGGCTGCCTGAGTTACCAGAGGACCTACTTCTTTCCATATCTCATGGCTTTTAACTATTTTATCAATCCTTTAAACATCTTTCCTGATTTGAACATTACGAGAACAGCCTCCTTCAAGTTCTAGTCTTTTGAAACTTTCCTGGGTCTCTCTGACACCATATTTTCCTGACCTCTTCTGTATTTATTTTCTCCTTTTTCTTTGATTGTGCTTTCTCTGCTATGTTGTGTCTCTTCTCCACTCTCACACCTTGAAAGTCCTCCTGAGGAAACGACTGTGGCTCCTGTAGGTTGTACTTATGTAGAGTTGACAGCTACCCACTGAAGGCAGCAGACAAGAAACTGTAACTAAAGCATTAAAAAAGCAGAAAAATCACTCTTACCTTCCCATGTACATGAACTTTATTTGCTTCTTGAGATTGGATCAGGCTGAATTCTGATGGTGAACAGCATCTGGTCCTGAGTCTACTGCCTGAGAGGATAAGTTCTGAGGAATTGATGGAGCTGCCAGATCCTCTTGTGTATTCATCCTGATCACGGATGGACTCCAAGAACTTCTCTTGCTTTCAGTTTTCTTGTAGGTAGAAGACATGGTGTCATCCTCTGCAAGGGCAGGGAGCCATCCACCTGTCTTATGATCATGGAGGGACATGGCACTCTCTGAAGACACATTTTGCATAGGTCCCCTTGGGAACTCATTTCCAGTTCTGAGCTATTTATCCCCCATGTCAACCCACTCGTCCCCAGTCCCCTCACCCAAATTATGCCTGCTATTAGAGATCAGGGCCATAGGTTTGAGATTCTGAACTTCTGTGTTTTCTTCAATTCTTTATTTCTGTGTCTTATATCTATCCTGGGGTCTTCTCTCTAGCCTCCTTCAGGAGGCCTTCATCCAAGGTTGTCTTCCCAGGGACATCTCCCTTATGTATTGAAGTCAACAACCAAGGTTTAGCTTTCCACAGAGCAAAGGTAGAATGCTCCTCAATTTTTTTTTTTACTTTCTGTCCTTCTTTCCCTCTCTCTCTGTCTCCTTTTATCCTCCCTTCCTTCTTTCCCTATAGGATGGGGATATGAAGGGAATATAGTGGCAGATTTTATCAGAAGGAAAATAATAAACTTTAAGTGAATGAAAACTTGGAGTTTAAAGTCCCTTTTTCTTTCACATGATATTGGTTTTGTATTTAGCTAAAGCAGAACCAGACTCCATGCCTAGCAGGCCTGGCACTGAGAGGAGGGATGAAGCAAGTGTGTTCTCCTTGTGTGTGTTCCCTTTCTCCCTCTCATCCCTTTCCAGACAATCTGGTGAGATCAGAGTACACTGCTCTTCATGCCCAGGTCAACTTGCAGTGACGCTAGCATCACATGCAATTTATGACCTGTGCTTCTGAACTGCTTCTAGAGCGGAGTCATCCCAACCTCCCAACATGCGGACGTTGCCAGAGCCAATCTAGTATGGTCCTTACAATTATGACAGGCTCTGCCATCAGCTCCATCCCAGCTCTGTCAATCCAGCTGCATGCAATAGTGAGTTACTGGACATTTTTGATCTTCTGTTTTCAGTAAGGGTTATTTATAGTCCTTTAAATATAAAGTTGTAAGAATTCACTGAATGGAACACTTAATGCAGAGGTTGGCACATAGTAAATATTCAATAACTGTTAATCATTTATGTTATGGAGACATTGGGTCTTAATAGAGCACTTGGCACAAATTAAATATTGAAAAGTCTTTGGAGTGTCACCACTTCAATAATTGGAATAACAAAGCTAGGGCACAATGGGTAATTCCTTATTAGTAAATCCAATTGTGTCTTTCAAAAAGAGTTTCTGGTTAGCAAGACAGTAGTAAAATTAATATTTATTTTATTTTTATTGGAAAAGGAAGAGTTCACCTCAATTAGATGACTGGCTCAGCTGTCCATAGACTCATAACAAACTACAAAGCGCCTCTGTTTATGGGAAGGCTTGTTCTCGCTCACATTTCTGTGGCCTGGCTGGGTGGTTCTTCTGCTGATCTTAGCTTGGAGCTGGAGTCAGCAGAGATGCTGCAGAGCAGGGACTTCCTTTCCAAGGAAACTCAAGGACTTTCCCTTACTGTGGTTTCTGGTCTTCAAGGAGGGCGTCCTGGGCTGCTTTCTTGGTGCCTGACTTCCAAGTGTGCATGCCTCTTGGAGTGAACACTTATCAAATGTCTGCTGTGTCCTGCTTTTTAACATCCCATGGCTGAGGAAATCACATGGCAGCCAAACTCAAGGAAGGAAAGGACGGATGAGCAGGGGAATGCTGGGGAGTTAGACACTTTGGCAGATATCGATGTACCTGTCCACCTAGACTATGGTGGTTTATAAAATGTGAAATGGGTAAAGCTGGGAAGTATGCTTCCCAGAGTCAAGTTCCCTGCATGGCTACCAGTTAGAGTCTGGTGAGGAGGAAGTCCATGACTTTGGAAGTTGGCAGTGAAGTAATCATCATCTCTTGCGATGGTTGTTGCAATCAGACAAAGTGGTGAGGGAACATAGAAATCCCTGCTGGGTTCTGGCTGGCCCTTGCTCTCCTCTGGTACATGTCTAGCTCATTCCCCTGTCCACTGATCCCATTGAACTAAAGTGGTCCCATTGCCATAATCAGACACTTAGCACTAAACCCATCGAGTCTGGATTGCAAAGAGTCCTCATTTTCCCAGAGGTGACCCTCTCTTTGCTTTCTCTGTCTCATTATGTGTAGGACTGGCTTGTCTGATGTGCTCATCTCAGCTGCGTTCTGATCTGGATAGTTCCAGCTCTCTCTATGCTGGTGTTGACTCTAACTCTGGTTACACTTTCCCAAAACCCTTCTCAGAGCTCTGATGCCCTTTGTGTCTGTTGGCTGATGCAGTGATGAGCTCTGTGTTCATTCTATTCAGTTCTTGTTTTCCAATGTGAGCCATAAGGAAGAAGAAACAACTGTGATACAGATGTATCCAAGATCAGAATATTAACAGAAGCCTGTGGTGAACTACCTACAGAAGTAGTCAATACAAGCTTGCTATTATTCTTAATAAAATGCTACATATTTCCAATATTTGATTTCTCACTGGAATAACTTATCTTTAAGTCCCATTCTGTGATTTATAAATGTTCTTGGGTTGCATATCACATCCTGCCTTGTAAGGTTGAATGTGACAGTATGAGATCACCTTGTATATTATAAAAACAATGCTGAATCCCGTTAAGCTTTTACATAGTTATCTTCATTTTGTTCCCTTTCCAATTGATTTTATTAATTTTGTCCATGCTACCTGCTACCTCCTTACTATTGTGGTTTTCTTTGTGCCCTTGGATATTATTTGCCTTGTGATAGTAGTGAAATTGATCCACAATTGCTTAACCTAGAAAAAATAAGTTTAAAAAATGTGAGCAAAGAAAATAAATTGATCTTGAATTTTCATTAACCATGATATGAAGGATAAGGAAGCTCCCTTGCCATGCGCCCTTGTTAAGTGCTACAAGATGAAGAGAGCTCGTCTTTATTTGATGGTTTTGACTGGTTAATATTATGCATGTAAAATTATTTATTATGTTCTAGTTAGAAAAATAATGCATTCTCAACATAAAATGGTTGAATAGAGAAATAACACAATATATGATGTCAACTTAACCATTTAATGCAAAGATCAATGTTATACTCTTTTAAAAATGTTTCTGAGATGTTCTTTTCTTTGTGTTTAATAAAATGTAATATAATAATGCCCATATGTCATCTTACAACTCAAAAGCATTTATAAATTAAATATTATATAAGGGTACTTAATAATTATTTCAAGAACCTCTAGAAAATATGCAGCAATGTAGTCCTGATGGTCACAATTCGAGGAAAGGAAAGATTTTGATGTACACATTCCATCAACATTTATTTGGCTTACCATCAGCATTTATTTCACAATAAAGTTATATAAACTATTTTTATTTTCTAATTAAGAATTTCTATTATGGCCAGAAAATTACTTTCAAGATCTGCCCTGTAGCTCAGCGATACTACCATCAGACTCACTCATGATGAGAGCTTCCCATCCAGGATTACTTTTGATTATCATGTGGCTGCATTACTGGCTTTGCCTTACCCCAGAAAAGAACCTTGAGTGTGTTTAATCAAAATGTAGCGATTGTGCTACAGGTAGTCTGTGATGTCCTTTGCCTGGACTGAACGGCTGTAAAAGCCACGGGAAGGTGGGATTTAGTGCTGTCTTTGCACGAAATAAATGACTGTCCTTTGCATGCTGGCTTTCATGAATTTAATGTATGTAGAGGTGATAATGCTGGGCGTGCACTTAGGACTTTTCAACCCAAAGTTTTCTGAAGCTCTGCATTTCAGGAAGTCAGTGGAGTCAATGAAAATGGCCTTGACCTTCAGAATGAATGGTCTAAATTGAAAGAGGTATATTCAGAGCACTGAGGCGCCACCACACACTCAACACCCTGCAGCTGCATTGTACGACAGAGGCAACCACTGGCTCAGTGGAGCTTGCCTCTGGGAGCCAGAGAGCAGATTTCCCTGGCGGACCTGGGCGTGCAGAGTGCCACTGCCAAGGAGCGTTTGTCTCTCTGCTTTTGGACTTCCCAAGGACAGCTTCCTCCCAAAGTGGACATCAGTATTTTTTTTAAATTCTGCAATACCCATATAATATAAAGTATCAAGACTGATAAGAGAAATGTCTTTCTTCAAGTTATCTAGAGTGATCTGTGGAAAATCAGCAGACAGTTGTGAATTGCTTTACTTTCTCTCATCTGCAGTTAGCCAAGAATGAAACCATTTTAAAATATCATAGTAGAGAGAAAATGCAGCCATGAGGAAAGAAGGAGATAATGAAGGCAGCAGGAATCTAGTGCTCCCTCCTCTGCCAACCCACCCAGGGTGCCCACAGTGTGGGGAGACTGCAACAGTGTTGACTAGAGTTCCTGATAGGTGCCAGGCAAGATGTGGGGCCCAGGCTGGGGTGATTCCAAATTTAGAACATGATGAACTTCTTGCTCAGATATTTGCGTTTTTATAAGTATAATAAATGGGATGAAAACAATATAAAAGTCAAAGTACAGGCCATCAGTTGACTTCAGAAAATTTCAGCTATCAAATATCCCAGTGAGTTTTCCAGGGTTACCTTTATTTAATACTAGCACTATGTCACTGTCAAAAGTCAGTTTACAGTTAATTACATAGAAATAAAATAGATATGTCAAAATCTTTCTGAGAATTCCATATCTTAGAAAGCAAGCCTTAATTGATAAATGTTGATTTTGTCCGAAGTTGCCATTTATTGCTAGTTTGTGGCAAATTCTCTTTAAAAGAGTTGAATTCTGTTTCTATGAAATGCCATACACACTCAGTCTTCATGCTCTGCTGTTTCCAATTGCTGCTTGTGCTAAAGACTTTGTCCCTAGCCAGGCACTGTATTGAGGGAGTAGATTAGGTGAGGCCTAGTGGGAGGTCCGTAGGTGTTGGCTTTCTCTATTTCCCTTTGCTTCTGAACTTCAGAAGTTAGCAGTTTGGTCAGCTTGTATTCCTGCATGATGAGGGGCTCTTGCCAGAGGCCCAAAGCTTGGAGCCACCTGATCATTCACTGCAAGCTCTAGAATTATGACATAAGTAAACCCTTTCTCTTTTAAAATTAATGTCCTCAGGTATTTTGTTAGAGTAATTTTGTTAGAGTGAAGTTGAATAATATACTCTAAATTAGGAAAATTAAATAAAATGTGTAAACAGAATCTGCAATTACAAATATCATTGAAATATATCCCTTCCCCCTTTAATATTAAGGACAAGTTGAGAACTAAATGAAATTAAATGTTTTATGCCGTCCTTGGTTTTCTATGCCCCTGTCAGAGTGAGGTCTGTCACTCACTCACCCATATCTCACCCTGAGAGGGTGCACAGTGTGAAGGAGGGCAGTGGGCAATGCAAACACGGCAGTGCCCGTAGGCAAGGTCTCCCTGGTCATAGGTGCACAATGGCATCTCATAGTGCAAGCCTGTGCTGTTGCAGAAATTTCTTTTCTTTCTTGCTCTTTCCTGATTTGAATAAAGATAGGGTAGTGGATGTTAGCTCAACTATTCCAGAACATGACTAAGATTTATTTTCATAGGATGGTATTTTTAAAAAAAAAAAAAAATTCAGGTGAACAAAGCAAACTGTCTCTGTTTAAAATAAAAATAGTGACTACCACTTTTTTAGAGCGAACTCTGAATTACAAATTTGGTACTCAAAGGTAGCAGTCACATCATGGACTATTTGAGGTAGTTATTATCACTCTTTTATAAGTGAGAACGCTGAGGCCCAGAGAGTGTAAGTCACTTGGCCTACATAGCGAAAGAAGAAAACACAGTTGAACCGAATTCTTCAGATACCACTGTCCATAGCAGTATATCTCTCTTCTTTTGTTAGTAGTAGTGATTGGATTTTCATTAGTATAGCATTTCTCCAGCATTAAGTGTATATAAATGTGTGTATATAAATATTCAACAGAGAATATAAGAATCATTATAAATATTTTCTTAAAAATGTTAGTTGAATTCAAACTAAAAAGCTGTTCTCAGCAAAAGAAATAATTAATAATGTGAATAGAGAACATACAGATTGGGGAAATTTTTTTTTTTTTTACTGCATACACATCAAATAGAGCATTAATTTTCAGGATATATAAAGAACTAAACAAACTTAACACACACACACACACACACACAAAAAAAAAACAAACCCCAAAACCAAATAACCCAATCAATAAATGGGCTAAGGAACTGAACAGATACTTTTCAGAAGTAGATATACAATTAATCAACAAAAACATGAAAAAAAAATGTTCAACATCTCTAGCAAGTAGAGAAATGCAAATTAAAACTACCCTAAGATTTCATCTCACTCTAGTCAGAATGGCAATCATCATGAATACAGGTAATGAGAAATATTGGTGAGGATGTAGGGGAAAAGGTATACTCATACATTGATGGTGAGACTACAAATTGGTGCAATCATGTGGAAGGCAGTATGGAGATTCCTCATAAAATTTGAAATGGAGCCATCATTTGACCAACCTATCCCACTCCTGGGTTTATACCCAAAGGACTTCAAATCAGCATACTACAGTGACACAGCCACATCAATGTTTATAGCAACTTAATTCACAATAGTTAAACTAGGAAACTAACCTAGATGCCCTTCAACAGATGAATGAATAAAGAAATATGTGGTATATATATTCAATGAAATATTACTCAGTTTTAGAGAATAATGAAATTATGCCATTTGCCAATAAATTGATGGAGTTGCAAAATACCTCGCTAAGCAAAATAAGCCAATACCCCCAAACTAAAGGCCCAATCTTTTCTCTTACATGTGAATGCTTATTCACAATGGTGGGGGGCACTAGGAAGGAATGGAGGGGAGTAAAGGGAGGGGAGGCTATTGGGATATGAAAGATAGTAGAATGAAGCAGACATTATTACCTTATATGTAACATATATGACTGCATGACTGATTATACATGTTGTGTTTCTATAACATGTACAATCCACAAAAGGAGAAATTATACTCCATTTATGTATGACATATCAAAATGCATAAATGAATTCTACTGTCATATATAACTAATTCAAACAAATTAAAAAAGAGTTTAAAAAGTAAAACAAAAGAAAGATGTTAGTTCTTGACCGTGGAATCTCTCCTGTTTCTATACTTGTTAGTTATACAAAGAAGCACCAGGCTATAAGAGCAGTCAAAATACAAAATACATTGAAACACTACGATGGTCTAGGTTCAGGGAAAGTAATGTTCATGAATTAACTAGTTTACTTACCTATTCCTATTAACATTATGGAGATGGACATTATTTCTTTACCACCATCACCTTATCTACTAGGAAACTCGAAAACAGAGAGCTAAATTTGGTCTCAGATTCCTCACCTAGCTAGTGGCAAACCTGGAATTTAAATTTGCTATTCCTACAGAGTAGAAAATTTTAGAAATTCTGCCCAAATGCTTTTTTAAATTAAATTCCACACAATACAGTTGATCTGATTAAAAGATTTAAGAGTACATTTTCACCTAAAATAATGTAACTTCATACTTCAAAGATAGAAATATTGACTAAAATCACCTGATTCCAATGTATATTTAGATAGCTCATTCATAGCTGTATTTCCTACTTAGCTCATTAGACAGTTGTATATCACTTATTGGGCAATAATAACATATTCTCTTCTCTTTTTTTGATACTGAGGCTTGAATTCAGGAGTGCTTAACCACTGATATATATCCCCAGCCCTTTCATATATTTTATTTAGAGACAGGGTTTCTCTGAGTTGCTCAGTGCCTCGCTAAGTTGCTGAGGCTGGCTTTGAACTCACAATTCTCCTGCCTCAGTCTTTCGAGTCGCTGGGATTACAGGTGTATTATTCTAATAATAAAAAATGATGCCTTTATTTCACCATCAT
Source organism: Callospermophilus lateralis (assembly GCF_048772815.1). Taxonomy (NCBI): domain Eukaryota; kingdom Metazoa; phylum Chordata; class Mammalia; order Rodentia; family Sciuridae; genus Callospermophilus; species Callospermophilus lateralis. The sequence continues at coordinate 162,491 of NW_027513182.1, forward strand.
TATCTATCTATCTTTCTATATATTTATTTTAGAATTTAAAGTGGGTAAGTTACCACTTTTACAAAGCTCACTCATTTGACAAATTGAAGCCAACAATTAGTGGGGTGAACAAAGAGGAAGAATATAAAACAGTTAGAATCCACCTCAATTGTTCTAGTAAGGGATGATCCAATACCTAAGAGAAAGTGGAAGAGATGGGTGTGGGAGGAATTGGAAGCTACTTTGAATGAGGAGGACTCTGGTGAGTTTGGGCTTGTTGCCTGCCTGGCAGAGGGTGCTCACCAGGCAGGGAGTATAGCAGGCTGAGGTTTGGGGCCAGGATACCAAGAGATTTTATTTGGACCTACTGAGTTTTAGGTTTGAAATATTTCTAGACATTGGTAAAATTGCACTTTTCAAATTTTTGTCAGGCAGAGTGTCTCCATTACGTTAGGATTGTTCCAACATGAGACAGTGACACAGAGCAGGAGCTCAAAGGACTGCTGGGTGACAAGACTCAGGAGAAGGATTTGGAGCAGAGCCATCTGGATTCATGATGATGGAGGATGGAGAGAAGTGGGGCATGAATCCCAGAAAAAGTGGGACCGCGGAGAGGACCAACTAGGAGGAGCTCTGGGGAAGCAGTAGCCCAGGGTCTGGCATTTAAAGAACTGGTTACAGGAAATCAAGGGGAAATGTCATGTTTTGTAATTGTGGGAGTCATCAGAAAATGTCACTGACGTAGAGAGCCTCCCTCAGACTTTGTGCAGAGGATGTAGAGGATTCCTTTGTTTCTTTAGATCAAAAAGAATTTCAAACCTAAATTCAAGAGTGAATGACAGTGTAGACATGGAAGCAAATCCGTGACAATCTAGAATACTTGTTGCCCAGGGAAAGACAGAAATATAATCAAAGCACTTTCAATTCCTAAAGTCTTGGGCAATATTTGTGCAGTAAAAATGCTTATGATATGATAAAACTGAAAATTCAGGATGATATGCCATTGGACCCACAAGATGTCAATGGTAAAATGATATGCACATATTCACCTATGCACATCTACATGAAACTATACAAATAATTATAAAGGAATATGTTATAATGTGAACAAAGAAAGGTGCCCTCTGAATGACAGGATTGTAGATCATTGAGGGTTAGTTCCTATAACTTTCTGGTGTTTCACTATAAGCTGCAACAGATGCCATACTCATAAAAAGCATAACAACAGGAAGAAAGGGGTATTGGGCTGTGCACCCTTAGCTACCAGCTCCAGGGACCTTTCACTTCCCAAGTGTCCCTGTTGTCACTCATGAAGGTCAATGTGAGGAGGAGCCCAGGGACTCATTGCCTACACAGGGATTCCACGAGGCAGCAGCCAGAGAGAAGCCTGAAACAGTGAAGGGGAGACTGACATTCTGTTCAAAGTCACTGTCAAGCCTGTGAGGTGAAGCTCCCGCCGAATGGTGTCAAGGTGGCACTGTGATCACGGTCACTGATGAAAGTGCCACCTACACGTGTGCCTGTCTTTTCTGTGATAGGAAGCATAATATGCCATGCATCATTTATTAAAGTTCACATGTAGAAACAGGCAGGGTGTTAGCCCTCAGTGTCATCTTTCATCTGTGAATGGGAAAGACAAAAGCAGAATTATGAGGTTGAAAGAGGCCTTGCGAGATCATGTAGTTCGTGGCTTGATCTCGGGGAGAACCTTATGAAGTATTGTATCTACTCATCAGCCAGTCAAGCAAGATCTATTGAATATTCACAGGTGTGCAGCCCCCTGCATAGTACCTGGCTTCCCCGACATTCTTTTCTCAATACCATCAAAGTCATGTTTTCTCAAGGGCTTGAATCATTTTGAAGAAGAGTTAAGGAGGGTTAAGAAAACACTGTATATTCAGGATAAACAATAGCTTCACAATCTGCAGCATGCATAGTGTGCAGTGGTAGGAATAAAAGATGGACAGGGCACAGTTCCGTCTTTAGGAAGTTCACAGAATCAGGCAGCCCAATCCCCAATCCTTCACATGAACACTTGTTACAGTTCCACTCCAGCAGCCCTGAACTCAGCCAGCCTTGATTGTGGCTGTGAGCATCTGAGGCTGATCACGTGTGCCTTAGAAAACTAGTGGCTTCTGTGGTCCCTGGTGTATACAAGCACATATTGCATATGGCGGCAGCACAGAGAAGGTTGTTGTGAGATGTGTTGTTTTTATGTGACAGTACACAAACATGTCTTTGTGCAAAAGGAAGATACAGAAGGACTAATGCAGTGGATTCAAACTACAGCCCACATCCAAAGAGAGTCTCATTTGTGATTCTCAAGCTTGTTCCCCAAAGGTTCAGATCTCATCTCAACCTCAAAAGCTCACGTGCCAGTATGTCTTAGTATTAGCACTTCTGCAACGAAGTCAAGTCAACTGCTGTGTGTAAACTGGCCTGTGTTCCAGGTTTCTGGTTAGGAGGCCATTGGAATTCATGGCTTCCTCTTTCCAGCCAGAGGAGAAGAAAAACTAGCCTTGAAAATAGGTTTCTAGATACGGTATGCATTTTATGGTTGAGCAGGTGCTAGTCGCACCAGGGTGGATCACAAGTGAAATGTTTGAGAGGTTTATGAAGTAATGTGACCCACTCCAAATTCAGGATTATGGAGCATGACCTTCCTGTACATTCTACATAAGTCACTTTAGGTTTGAGTGTACAAGAAGACACAGGCTTGTGATTTATTGATGATCCAGAATAGAGAATCACATGTGAAAGATTGTTCATATGAGCCATAGAGGATTGAGCTATTTAAGAAAGAGTAGGTACATGTCAGCTTTTACAAGGCCATTAAAACCTTCAGGAAAGAACTTTTGTTTTCCATGCTATTGAGAACTAAACTTCATACTTGGCCTAGCAAGAATTTGTTTCCTGAGCGGATTTAGTGGATTATGAACCTGTGGGGTAAAATTCAACTCTGCACATATTACCTTTTGATGACACCTTATTCAGATCCAAATGGACAATGCAGAGCTCTTCCCAGATCCCTTCTCACCGCCCCAACTCCCATCTGTAGGCATTGATTTTGCCTACTTAGTGGCTGCAGATGTGCCTTTCCCCGGGATTGCCCTCAGCCTCAGGGCCCTGCCTCACCCAGTCCCAATGACGGTGGATGTTGTCCAGCCATGCTGCTGAAGTTGGGCATAAATGCCGAAGGGCATCATAGCTCCAGAGTTCCCTGTGGCTGCTGCTGCAGCCATACGTTGTGTCAAAGTCACTCTTGGTCCACTCTGGCCTTTCTCACTCTCATGCAGATCTGTCTGCCAAATTCACTTAGCACTTTAAATCTACATGCAAATCTGCATTGAGTGTGTACCTGGGGGTGACCAGATAGCTGCAATGATTCCTCATGTTGGGAAGTAATCATAGCCCATTACATTTTAACATTTCTTTTCATTCTTTTATTTTCTTAGCAGAATGCACTGAATAGTAAGTTCAATTTCAATAAAATATTCTTAAAATTACCTTCAGTTCAAATTTAAACCACTATTTCTTCAGATTGAGGTCTCATGCAATTGGTAGGAACTCTCATTGATATTGAAGTTGCATTGTTATATGACAATAGGTTTTAATCAGAAGTTGTTAAATATTTGTTTGTCCTTAACCTTATATTGGATAAATTGTACCTTATATGTCAGCTCATAGAAAAAAATAAAACAATTAAGCAGCCCAGTGGCAGACTGACATCTAACAGACTATTTTCACTGTGAGTTTAAATGACAACTATGGCTTAATCCAATTTGTGTTTGCAGCAGCCTATGGAAGCATCAAAGTGCCTGCCGAGCTTGTGAATGGGCTGCCAGTGTGATGCACTGGTTCTAAAATGCTTTCTACCCAGATATCAATTTTGTACACTTTTGCCAGATCAAATCAAGCTATTAAAGAATGCATTTTCTCGAGAATTAACAGCAAGAGTCATTCTGTGAAGCTCAGCTTCTATATGACTTTTAGAGAAAAGAATTGATGGGAAGATTACTCTTTGAAGGTCCCTATTGTACTTAGACATGTTCATACAGACCATTTTATAAGACTGTTTGCAGGCTTCTGTTGGAGGAGCTAAGAGGTATAGCTGGTGAAGGTGGAAAAAATAAAGGTTGTGATTCTAAGATATTTGTGGTATTGGTTGGAAACAAAAACATAGCAATTGAGTTGTTAAGATCAGCTTCTCCATGCACCACTAATGTGTAGTGGTTTGTAGAGTCAGAGAAGTCATACTACTTTATTGTAGGATGGATTTGTTCTATTTTAATATTGGAATATTAATATTAAATTTAAATACAATATCTCCCCGATCCAATAGCCTTATGAAAGTAGATATTATAGTAAATGCAAAACTATTTAAGATATTATAGTAAATGCAAAACTATATTAAGAAAACCAAAGCTGTTGTCTGTTAAAAAAACATGGTGTTTTTATATTAATACCCTGTTGAGCTTATAAATAAATACACTCACTTGATATAATAGAAATAATCTGTTTAAAAGAATTTTTCCTGCTTACAGAGGTCGGGGAGGCATAGATGCTTATTGCTTTAAAAGTCATTGGAGAGTTCACAATTGTCTAAAGATTTTCTTTTCTTGACTCATTTACCACTTCACTTTTATGAGGAAGAATAAAAGAATAAAAAGAATAAAGAAACATAAAGGCTGACTTCAAGGACATCACAACCCTCCAAGGATGGAACAGGGAGCTCTGGCCAGTATGACTGGCATTCTGTCCTGAACTCTGTTATTACTATTTAAAAACAGGATCTTCATTACAATTACAAATCAAAGTTCTTTCATCTATTAAATAACAGCATTCATGCCTTCTAGCTATAACATCCTATAATTATATCTTTTGCCAAACTAAAATTTTGAAACCAATAAAATCACTGTATCTCTCAGATTTCTTTTTGCTTGACTAAATTACTCAACTTTGAGTCAATATAAATTTCAAACACATGCTAACATTCAAAAATTTTTGCGATAATAATAAAAATTATGCTGATGTCATTCGCTTATGTATCAATTTTAAAAATCATTACATGGAAGGAGCAATTTTGAGATCTTGGTAAATTAAATAACAGAACAAACTCCTTGAAATATTTGTTGATTTCTTAATCATGTTTTAAAGTGTCTACTCTGAAGCAAGCACTTGTCTGGGATTATAAATTGTCAAGAGATTAACTGATGATAGAGGATAGATTGTAGATAGATAGATGATGGATAGATATGTGTAGGGGTTTGACAGCCTCATATACTACATAATTAAAACATATGCAAAGCAACTGCATTTACTGCCCTTTACATGCACATAAAATATTTCCAAGTATCCATCAACATCAGAGCATCATAAAACCATGGCAAAATTCAGACTTAGATACTCTATTATATTGGATCTCCCTCCTTCACACTCCCTTCCCTGGGGGTGGAACTTAGGGGTAATTATGGATAATTCAGAATCTTCCTCCTATGTGAGTCCCATTAGGAAATTTTGTATAGTCATCACTCATGTCTTAATTTTTGTGTCTGTAAAAGGATCATGAAAATAACAGTATCTGTCCTATATCATTGATATTTGGATTAAATCATTTAATACATTGCAGGAGCCTAAAACACTGGTTAGCAGTTACCAGGTTGTGTTCAAATCCTGGCCACTTTCCCCTGACCTCCTCTGCAGTAGAACTGTCCGAGGTCATGGCCAGCAATACTCAAGGAAGATGTCAGATGTCCAAGGTGCCTGACAGTCTCCTGTCTGTCACTGGGTTTGCACTGAGCACTTTCCGTGTTACTGAGGAACATTCTGAAATTCTTTGTCTTCTGGGATTTCCCCAAGGCTTAGCCAAAGTTTCCATCTCTACATCATCCCTCCACAAATGTTTCAATCCTACTAGAAGCCAGAATAAATCTCCCCTTTGCTTCTTCTGTATCAGCCATGACCACTTTGAGTCTTATTAAATGATGCTGTCTATCTTGGTGAGACGCATTGGGGGTGGGGAGGAGCCTGCTGGGTGAAGCGGAGCCTAGCACTGCTTCTGATTCTTGCTCTTTCCATTCTCTTGTTAGTGCCTAAGTCCTATGTCCTATTTAGCCAGACTTTCATTGCTGATATTTGAAACTTATATCTTTTGAATGTCAAATATTTTTATCTCCAGTGTCTGTCTTTAGCATCTGAAATGTTTGGCTTAAGTAGAAAAAAAAAATAAAGAATTAGTAACTCTGTTTTCTTCTTTATTCCAGGCTACATATGTACTTGTAAAGCAATGAACAGAGGGAGCCCTGGGCAAAAAAGAAAGGGTGGTTTACAGAAATCAACATTTTTGTTAACTAAAATAAAACCCAATGGTATCTATTTAAAACATCTCAATCCCTATTTAAAAAGGTGTATCCATTTCTAGGTATGCACTGAAAGGAAATGAAAGCAGATACTCCAATATATGCACAAGCTAGCACCGAGCAATAGCCAACGTGGAAACAACTCAAATGTCCATCAATAGACTCATGGATAAAGAAAATGTGATGTGTATTCAGCCACAAAAATAAAGGAACCACTGATGCGTGGTACCTGATTGAATTTTGATAATATGAAATAAGCCATAGACCAGAGACCAGGTGTTGTATGACTTCATTTATATGAAATACCAGGAACAAGCAAACCTGTGAAGACCTAAAGTCGACTGGGGGTCGTCAGGGTTGGGGGCAGGCAGGATGAGTGGAGACTGCTTAATGAGCATGAGGGTTCCATTTGGAGTGGTGAAAAGGTTCTGAAACTAGAAGTCACGATGGGTTCACAGCACCATGAAGGTACTTAATGCCACTGAATCAACAGTGTACTATAAAATTGTTCAAGTGGCTTATTTGATCTGCATTGTGTCACAGTAAAAATAGATGACAATCTAAATACAATTAGTTTTAAGTGCTTATTAAGTACTTTATATAAAAGGTGAGGACAATTTTTTCTCATAATCTTACTTACAATTACCCCTACTGTGATTCCTTCTGTGTCCTATCTGACATTTTTCAACAGATACCTAGTATTGTGCTCAACCTGAGCCAAGAGTTGGAACTTTGTTCTTCCAAAATATAATATTTTTTTTGAAATCCAAGAGGTACACACTGGTACGACAGTTTGTCTGCTGTAGTCAGCAATATGACTAGTTTCTGATAATTTTGCCTTGGTACCCTGCCCTGCTGAAGGAATGTACTCTCTGTCATAAATTTTAGGATTGCTCATGCTTCTAGCTTTGGCTAGAGATGGGAGTAGATAAAAATGTTTGCTACCTCTTAGCAGAAATTGCAAGAGACAGGAAGTGTCACCTCACCCACTTCATTCTGCTACCTGTTTTCTCCTTTCCCTGGAGTCTAAACTGGAGTAGAACCTAACAGTTCTTTTCCCCCAGGTTCTCATGTGACCTTGAACAAGAACAAGTTGTAAGAACTTCAGATTTGGGTGTTATTTGTTGTCACTACAAATGCTAACAAATACCCATGCCAGGCATAAAAAAATAGAATAATGAGATGAAGTTCTTATTGGACTCACAAAACCAAAGTCCTGGAACATCCCTGTGTTCTTCCAGGGCCAGGACAGACCAGTCAACAAAGCTAACAAGGGCGTCAGTTGTGAGGAGGCCACATTATAATCAAGGAGGCTAGAGTAAGTATGCTACATATTCTCCATTTTGTAAGAGGACAGTGACATGGAGCAAAATACAACAGGGGAGGGCAAGCAGCCCATATAGATGGGGAAGACGAAATTTAACATAGGACTTTTGAGGAACCTCCTCTGGAAGTTAACATTGGATTCAATAAACTTAAAAGCAAGGGATAAAGACTTGTTAAGTGGGGGAATTGTTTGAAATGGGAAAGGGAGTGCAGATGCCCTGGGCTAGGGCAGGTCTGGGCGTCTTGATGAGAATCAGGAGCTCTGAGTTTGCAATAAGGCTGCGAAGCAGGCAGCGTTGCCTGGGTGCTGGCTGATGTCTGGGCTCCCAGGGGTTCCAATGGCCCGTGTCTGAGTGGGGCCCAAGAAAGGGCACTGTGAGTAAGTTCTGTGGGATGCTGAGGAGCCGAAAGAGTACCTCTTGTGATCTATAAAGCCAGGACTAGGGAGGTTGCGAGGAAGCCTTGGCATGTGGTCTGACAGGAAGAGGTACCCAAGGCTTTTAACAGAAGAGAGGCACCACCTAGCTATAAAGAGGATTTTGATTGTGTTCAGATGGAGCAACAAGGTGAGCCATGTGGAAGTGGGAGATGAAGCAGGATTGAGAAATGTGTTGTTGGGCTTGCCTTACACATAAAGAAAAAAGATGCCTTTACATCAATACAGCAGAAGGAAGTTATGGTCTGGGTTTCTACACAGCCAGAGACATTACATCCAGTGACCTCTGTTTTCTCTGGCAAGGTCATCTGACTATGAATGGGAAAGTGAGGAGAGATGTGATTACTTTTATGGGGAGAACAGAATGACCATTGCAGAGTATGAGAGACTTAATCGAGTGCAGAAATATTTTATTATTAAAAAACTTCCACTGAATAAACAAATGAAGCTGTGAGTCCACATTTACAGTTCAGGGATGTAAAATGCTACATCATTTTAATGCATGATAGATGAAAACCAGAATCATTCCTGGCAATTATATATCCCAAGTCCCAAACCCACTGTGGCTTCCTTGCCTCCAAAGCAAAGCATCCTAGAGACTGAGGCCACGGAGCCCCCTGATTTTGGTATTTCCTGAATGAATACAATGCTTCCTACATACTACCCTTCCTCTGTTCTCTTCTTCCAAATATTTTTTTATAATTGTTCCACAAGAGATTAACCAAAATAGCATTCCAATGTGTTGGTAGGGCTTGTAATAATAATACAGAACCAGAGTTTGCTAAAATCAACAATATAACGGTGAAGATGAAGAGGGTGGTGATGAAGTCAGGAACTGGCACAGGAACTATGCTACATTCTCTTCCTGTTTCAACTTAATCTGTCCTTTTCAACATGTTCCATGATTGTACTAACGGTTTCCCCATTTCACAGAGCAGGACACTGCAGCCCCTCAGCATACTCTGTGTGGCCGGGCATCCCGTGACACTGAGCTAGCCCTGCTGAAGTGTTTTTCTGCAGCTGTCCCTCAGATGCTGGTGGCAATAAGAGAATGATGAATTTGCCCCCACCCCTATCCAAAGTGGACTAAGGGGAATGACCTCTATCAACTAATGTGCACAGGAGTTATGTCCAGAAGCCTTTCTGTCCCTGGGCTGTACACACAGAAGAGAGGTGCCTGGGCCAGGTGTGAGGGGAGGGAGGAGATGGGACACTAAAGGCTTCCCGCTGGAGCTCTGGGACTTTCTTTGAAAGAGACTGAGCCAAGCACCCAGGCACAGAGCCCCTGCAGCAATGCACACTCAAGCACTCTTGCTAGGGACAGATACTTGGCTCTTTTTCCTTTAAATGAGAAACAAAAAAAAAGAAGATAAAGATGTTGAAGGTGTTTCCTTCTTTTCCCAACTTGCAACAAATCCCATGAACATGTTGCTGTTCTCTTCACCCTGCCTTATAGTATGTTCCTCTGCATTTATTTTTTAATATACAATGTTAAGTCAAGTTTAATTTTTGGATGACTTAAGGGCAGTGCATAAAGATAATTATTCAGATTCTCTTAAGGAATAATTGCTCAAGTTTTAGGGTTTTTGCAAAGAAGGAGACATTAAAACGGCTGCTCTAAACACTTTTATCTCCTAGTAAATGAATTACATTCATGAGGAACATGTAGAAGGTCACTCAAGTTAAGAGAGCTCTATTCCCCACAGGATTTAAATCACTGAGACTTTTGGCCACATTTATCACTAATAGAAAGTATTCTACTGAGCAGGAATAAATACATTTACTGTGTCTAAGTAATGTCAGAGTGTGATTTTTATTTACATGATAGCCACCCTTTCCACTGTTTTCTTACAGTTTTCCCTTCCACTGCATGATGTTTATTGGTTCATTTTTTGTAAAATAGTAAAACCTCAGCTGAAAAAAAAAAGGGCATTGTGTCTTTAATTTAAAAACCGCCTAAGGGCCCTATGGGGTATATTAAATCTGTCTCTTTGCCGTATATCTTGATGTACGTTTTACTTGAAACCAGGTGTTTTGTATATTGGACTTTTTAACACTGCGGGGAGGTAAGTATTCACAGCTGGAGTTTTATGCTTCGCACATTTTCATGTTTGAGAACAAGAAGCAACCCCGAGGGAAACCCCTCCAGCCCGAGGAGAGGCCCAGCATAGGGCTTCTGTCTCCGGTGGCAGGACATGGATATGATGAAGTCACAGATATGGGCCCTGCATGCCAACGAGATGCCAGCGCTACCAAGACAAAAGTGTCAAGGAATCCAAGGGCACAGGTTCTCAGATCAATCAGCAGCCACGAGGTTGTCACTGCTCACAGGGGCTGAAAAGCAGTATCAAAGCCGCTGGAGAGAGGGGAGAAGCTTTTGTGGGGCCGGCTTTTGTCTTCACGTCCAACCCTGGAAGCCAGCTTAGGGTGACTGAAAGGCCGAGTTAATCTATTTCTAGTGAACATTGTTCTACTGTGTGTAGTTAGCCCCAAATCATTAAAGAAAAATAACTCGGTTGGCATGACCAAAAAAGCCTTGATTTTCCTGTGGGGTACGTTGGTAGGAGCTGAAGTTTTGCATTTGTTATTGTGTGAGGGAGAGAGAAGAGGGGCCTGACCCTACATCAAGAGTGCAGCAGCAGCACTTCCTAGCCCCAACAATGAACTTGGAGACAGGAGATGGTGTACTAAATGAAAAAATGCAGCGTTTCTAACGTATTCTTTTCTGGATTCAGTTTCCTGGCCCAAAGGCTTCTTAAAAATCCAACAGCACAAAAGGACTTTCCCCGCTATTTGGTTAGCCATCCCAGAGAAATTTGTCATGGTATTGCAGTGAGATTTCAGTCTCTGTGGTGGGCAGGGAGAGATTTGGAGGGGAGTGTCTGAGTGGGTTAGGATCAGGAAAAGTGCCATGCTGACTGTACTCATCACTTAAGATGTGGCTTTGACGTCCCAGGGCCCCAGTGAAGTTTCATTTTAGTTCAGAGGGTTAGAGATCAACCACCCCTCTGTGCAAATACAGCAAGCACACTGCATCCAGTAACATGCTGTTGGTTCAGGATTTCATTGCTTGAGAACAGGCACCTCTAGACAGCATGACTTAGGCCCTGTCATCTCCGGCTCCAGCTGAATGACAGTCCCCCTCTTTGCTCTAAGACCTTGAAGACTCCCTCTCTTGTTCAGATGTCAGCACTTTGATGCACACGGTGACAGAGCATTGGATTCTTGGTGATTCCAACAGTAGGCAGCACAACATTTCATGCCAAGAAAAATAACAATGAAACTCTTTAAAAATTAAAAAAAAAAAGAACACCAAGAATATCAAGAAAAGAGAGATTATGGCTAAATGTCACCAATGAATAGTAATACCATAGCTACCACATGGGACAAGGGAAAAGAAAATCTAAAGGCAGTCGATTAATGTTTTAAAAATCATTTTGGCAATCTATGGTTGAAGTGGATTGAAATATGTTTCTTACACTTGGGTCTAAAACCATTATGGTTTGCTAATAATTCTCAGAATATGCCTTTCCGTTAACTGTTTCTAGTGACCTACCTAAGTTGTTTTCATGGGTCACACTTTCATGTCAGAAAATTGAGTATGGTGTTTTATTTAGACATAAAAGGAAAAATCTCCCGTTGTCTGGGTTTGGAGCACAGCATTGCTCTGTGGATGTGATAGGATGTCTGTTTTGTTTCTGAGGAAGCAGGTTGGGGAGTTAGAATGGAAGGAGGCAGTGTGGAAGCTTCCAAATGCATGGTGAGGCAGGTACAAGGGCTCCACTCGCTTGTCAGTGTTAGAGCTGGTGGAGCTCACAGTGACAACCTACATTGAAGGCAATCACAATCTTTCACTGCAGGTAGCTGGAAATTCCTCGCCTGATGCATGCAGAGGTATCACCCTGTGCGGAGCAGCACACATGCATCTTTTCATTTAGGCTTATGACAATTGTTTGGGCCTGTTTCTACTACCATCTACATAGAGGCCAAATTACCTGCATCAGAAATAAAGACCATCAATCTTCCATGCTCGAATGCGCCTGTCTGGTTTAAAGCCATAATTTCTACTCATTCCATGTGAACCAAAATTGGCTAATCTGAAATTCTATGAGATTGGGGAAAATTCAGGAATCTTTTATAATTTTTAGCATTCTTGCCAAATTAAAGCACATTAATTTTGACATAGAGACTGAAATTTAATGAAAGGACAGAATCATTACTCAAAACATTAATTAATAAATATTTCAAATAAACATTTAGAGCCTATTATGGTCTAGATAAAAGGTGTTCCCAACTAAACACATGTGCAGGGATGTTAGAAGCAAAAGGATTAAATTATGATAGCTTCATCAGTGAGTTAATCCATTTGATGCATTAATGATTTGAATGGATTACGGTGTGATGAGTGGAGGTGGGTAGAATGTGACTGGAAGAAGTCAATCATTAGAGCCATACCTTTGAAAACTATGTCTTGATGCCTGGTTTCTTGATCTCTCTTTCTCTCTGTCTCCTGGATGCCATGAGGTGACAGCTTTCTTTTGTCATGTCCTTCTGCCGTGATGTTCTAACTCACCTCAGGCTGAGAGCAATGGCATCAGTGAACCATGATCTGAACTTGAAAATCATGACCCCAAAATAAATTTTTCTATTCTGAGTTCTTCTTGTCAGGAGTATTGGTCAAGTGATAGAAAGGTGACTAAAACAAATATTTACTATGTGATACCCTTGGGCTAGATCCCAATGATACAGTAATGAATAAAATCAGTTTCTTTATGCACCATGTAGAATGACGACTACTTCAAATATAATTTTGATAGCTTAATTCTATTTTGTCTCCATTTTCCTCCTTGTTTACATTGACTTTTGCTTTAATGTTCTTAGAAGTGTTAGTTTTAGCTCATGGTATGTTTTAGAATAAGTGGTGTCTGTATGTAACACGACCTATGGGGAGGCTGGTGTGGGAGGATTACAAGCTCAAGGCCTTCGTGGGCAATATAATAAGACCCTGTCTCAAAAGAAAATGAGAAAAGAGAGAAGTTGGGGATGTGGTTCAGTTATAGAGTGCTTGCTTAGTATGTGTAGGACCTGAATTCAATCTCTGTATCTGAAAGAAAAAAAAAACAAACAGTAACTTCTAGTGACTGCAAATAACAGCTAGTTACTCTGTAGGATCTAAAGAAACACAAGGAAAAAATCAAGGTTATTTCTTTGCAAGGATCTTACAGACCAATGGGAAAAAATTTGGATACAATACATCCATCAATAGGAATCTGATTGCTACTTTATAAAAAATAAATGCAGTAATGAAGCATGTTAGTGCAAGTTTGTATAAGGTGTTTAATTCTGCTTTATTGTATGAAAAAAAATGTTTATATTAATGTAGGAAAATGTAGTCAATGTAGGAAAAAAAAAACAATCTTTTTTGGAACTAGTTGATTTTAGTCTGTGCCTTATGATAACAGCCTGGATTAGCCAACGGTTATCACAGGAGCTTTGATTTCATCAGGATTTCCTCAGGCCCCCCACTTTTGATTAGTTCATTCATTACACCATTTATACATGCCTCAAACCATTTATTGATGAACCACTATACGTTTATGTTGCTAGTTATTATATTTTAAAAAGGGACTTTAGATTTTGATCTGAAAGACAAAACTGCTCTCTTCAGACAATTTGTTAAAGACAGGAAGGAAGGCACAGAGAGTGAAAGTGACGAGTGGATTGGAATAGTAACTTCTTGTAAGGATTTCTTAGATACACAAGAGCTTAGATATTAAGAGCTATACGAATGTTTGATGAAGGTGTGTGGACGCCATTCAATGAAGAGGACCCTTTCCAGAACAGTGAGGCCCGTGCTCTCAACTTCCCTTGCCCTTCTCCCCTCTCCCATGATCCCATTCAGTATGTAATTTAAACCGAAGCTTTTATCGTGATGTGATTAAGTGGAGATATCACAAGAGAATGCGAGTTTTCAGGGAAAGTTTGGATTAACAGGAAGGAGGTGACTGATGTATCCAATGCACCAGGTCTTAAAATTCCCCTGCTTAGGGAGGCACCAGCCTCTTCCCCAGTGTGGCCAGGAACAAGGACACAATGGCAGGAGGACAGGGCAGAACCACATCTCCAGTCCCACATTACCAGCTGTGCATTCCCGTTAGAGGTAACTGCAGCCCCTCCAACAGCCTGATCCACCTCAGGGCACTAAGTCTTGCTGCTGCAGGTGAAAGATGCAGCAGTTGCTCACGGGATTTGCCCAATCAGTATTCATGGTTTAGAAAACACTTGCCTCCTTCGGAGACCACAGGAGGCAGGTGACACTGGAAATTAAAATTTGCAAGAGAGCAAGTTAATGATGTTCACTAACACATGGTCAAAACCAGTCTCCAGAGGGTTAGAGGTGGCCAGTTCTGCTAGGCTTGCCTGCAGTGAGTGGATCTTCATCTTTCATCCTGCAAACTTATACTGAAATCATGACAGCTGTACGGGATCATGGGATCATGATATGTCTAACCTGTTCATCTGGTTTGTTGTCCTGTTTCCTCCTTTCCCTGATACCAGAGACTATTTAGAATTATACTAATGGGATGTTAGAGAGGAAGAGTGGGTATTGTGATTTGCCTCATGCTTAGATCCACATTTGGTGGCTATTTTTATTTCCTGGAGAAATATGTGGGTTCATTTGGTGCTTTTATATTTATATATACACCCACCTGCCTTCAGGTGCCATGTAGTAATCCATCAGCTATCAATGGATTTATCCATTTTCTGGATTTTCACTAATTTACTCTCCCCAGGAGACAGTGAAGGAAATGGATTAATCCACTGTTGACATCAGGACCCAGAACATATCCTCAAAGCCCCACATCTGAACCCTGCTGTGTTGGGAATTGTGCTCTCAACACAAGAAATTTCAGGGGACTTTCCAGGTCCAAACCATAACACAGAAGTTCAGTAACAAGTTCAAAAATTTAAAAATTTTGCATATTTTTAAAAAGATTTACTCTTTTTTAGATACACATGACAATGGAGTATATTTAAATCTTTAACTAATTAGTTCTTCACTCAATCACAAATAATTAGCTGGGACAAGTCAAAGAGAGGATTAATAATGATCATATTTTTGATTAGCTCCTTATGCTACAAAATTTCGACTTTTTAGAATGAATTCTAAAATTAAATATTTTAATTAAATCAAATTTAAATTATTTCGAATCTCCTCTCAATCCTCCTTTACTTACAATGAAGTGGGAAATGAGGTGTTTGAATAACTCACTGTCTGAATATATTTAGATTTTTAAATGTACTTCTTAATAGAAAAACTTGAACAAAGGCATACAAATAACAAAAATCTGTCAGGTAACACTTTGTCACTATAAAGGGAGTTCAGGTTCTACAGTCTACTGGGGAATTATTCAACATAATCTATGCTAATTCATTAAAAACAAGAAGCAATGCCTTGTATGTGCAGAGAACTAGAACACATATGGAAGGATAGGTAGGGCCAGGTAAGACAGGAGCGCTGAGAGGTCTGCAAGGATATGTATCCTGTATAGCCAGGACATGGACATAACCGTATCCTAGAAGCATGTCCCCTGCTGCAGTGTCCTGAGTGACACTCACAACATAGGTGTTCCTGACGGTCATCACGCCCAGCAAGACTTTCTTCCTGAGCTGATGTCTCTGTTGCTGAAATCTTTTTTCTGTGTTTTTCACATGTATGATTCTAGTAGGTTACCAATTACCAAACTAACAAAAATGGTCTCAATGAAATCTAGGTTTTATTTATAGAGATTTATACAATTTCTAGATATATAGCATATATTATAATGTATGTTAGGGATGATAAGTAATATATATGATAAGGCAGATATATGTGGGCATATGCATGTACGTACACATACAATTGATAACCACACTTAAAATGGGTTTCCATTTTTTTATTTACATATCCGATCTTTTTTCAAAAAATGTTTTTGAAGTTTTCATCATAGATTGAAAACTGACTTTTTCATACTCACTTAATATCTGAAAGCTCAGTTTTAATTCACTGGGTATATATGAACCTTTAGTCTCATTGGGTTCCTTGGAATTTAGGATTTCCACTTTTGAATAAGGCATGCATCACCTATGGTGAAATCATTATAACTGAATGTCAAAAATATCCAACAAGACAGAATTTTAATACATACCAAATGGCATCCCTTGAGGGGGAAAAAGAGCTTCCCAAAGACTTAGATGTACATATGTTTACAATGATGATTACCCAGCACGGAACCCCAGAACAAGGCTGCTGTTTACAGTGGATGTAATGAGCTTTCTGTGCCCGAGCTCAACTTCTTTTAGAACCCCAAACAAAGAAAGTGTGTACTGGAAGAGCTCTTCAACTGACGCCATAAATGGACTCTCTGCCAAAATCAGGAGGAATCTAAGGCCTTGACTGGAGTAAGTGGTTCTTAGCAGAGTTCATGACAAAATAAGGAAAGCCGGAGTGTTTTACAAACAACATATGTTATATGCTGAGTTTTCTTTATACTTGCAGGAGGCCTGCAGTTATTTTTAGCATTGTATGGAAACATCTTTAATGACTAGGGGAAAGACAACATTTTATACTTTATTTGATAAAGAATTTGCCTCTTTGATGATGTTATCATCCGATAAATGCACTTAAAGCAGCAAGATGACAAATTTTGCCAGAAATGGTTTCTACAGTGGGAAGAAATGGCACCAAAGTGGAAAAATTTCTGGAGATAAATATAAACATGCTCTTACTTCATCACTTTAAAAAGCCTTTCTTAAAACACCAATATAAAAATCAAAACTTCATTGGAAGCCCATAAGTTCATGGAAAGAAATATTGGATATGTTCAATGATAGTCATAAAATAAAGAAATAGATATAAATTGCAGTCCAGATAATTCAGGGAGAAAGTTTATTCTCATGTGAAAGTGACCAGTTGTGGAAGCAGACTTTGTTGTTCCATTTAGTTGGTTTATGAAGAACTAGATAGTTTTCTCATGTTGGCCAGAGCTACAAAAGAAAAGGAAGAGGCTAAAAGGGGTGGCCTCTTGAAAATGGCTTTTACATGGGAGAGGATCTGTCGATTTGGGATGTCAGTGCTATGAGAGAGGAACAGTCTCAGGCTGGTCTCCACAACCCCAGCTCCTGGTGTCACCCCTCTGTGTGATGCCTTTATCTCAACCTATGATTCTCTTCAAACCAACAAAATACAGCTGGGTGATAAAGGTGCTGAGAATGTGATTACTTGATTACTTATCATGCTAGGTCCTTCCTCACATCTGCACATCCAGGTTACAGAACTCCAGCCCTGGCTGGCCACTGATTTGACTATGCTTGACTGCAGAGGACCTGACCATGCTGCACTGAGACTCTAGCCCTTTAGAAACAGTAATATAGCACATGTGTGTTTTTTTCTGTTCCGGAGTTTGTGATATGATTTTTCTGCAGTAGTAGCCATCCAAACCACTAGAAACAACATAAAATGGTTCTGTCCAGTTCCTTTTTGTTTCTTTTTCCTTGAATGTTAGCCCATATTGCAGACACCTGTCATGATACTGTTATTAGGTCACCGGTTGACTGTAGACAAGAAGCCACTACCTGCTACTACTGGGAAAGACTTCTAAGAATCCCCAACACCTTTCTCCTTCTTTCATTTTGTAACGATGGAAGTTTTTAGAAGTTTATTTTCATTTTTGTAATTGTACAAATTATAGTTTATAACATTCACATATTTTCCAGTGTATATTAAAAAAACACATTACTTAAAATTCACCATCTGAACTATTTTTAAATACACAGTTCAGTGACATTAAATACTCTCATATTGATAGGCCACTGTCACCATTGTCTAGCCCCAGAATTCTTCATTTTTTTAAAACTCAGTACCTATTAAACACGAGTTTCTTATCCACTGTTCCTCACCTCCTGGGAGCCACCATTTCACTTACATTTGAATACTCTAGGTATTTAAAAAGTGGCTTACACATGATTTCTCATTTTGTGGCTGGCTTATTTCACTTAGCATGATGTCCTCAAGATTCACTCATGTTTATCAACTGTGGAAGAATTTCCTTCCGTTTTAGAGTCAATATTCCATAGTATGCATCACTATCTTTTGCTTACCCACTTATAAACTGAGGGACACTTGGGGTGCTGCCACATTATATATACTCCAAGTAATTTATTACTATGAACATGGATCTCTAATTTTTTTTCTTGAAGACCACATTTTCTTTTTTTTTCATGAGTTGAACTTTATTTTTCTTTTCCACTATAATTATGTATTCATTTTACATTTTAGCTTTTTTGTAACTTTTCACTGTTACAAAAATTATAAAATCAGTCTTTTTATGCACTTCTTCTTGTGTATGTGAGTACATTTCTTCTAGATTTCATAACTAGAAATGAAATTGCTTTATCAAAGCCCATTTTTATCAGGTCAACTTTACTGGCTCATGAAACTTCCAGTACATTCTCCTCTGAAAGTCTGAGAGCCCACTTTGCACTTTTAGGTTTATCATCCATCTAAAATTAATTTTTTTGTACTGTGTGAGACAAAAATCATGATTTTGTTAAACCACGGATCATTAAATTTATTAACTGAACTATCATTTCCACACTGATATTATTCTACTTTGGTAGTTACTAAATTTCCACATTTTGAGTTCTCTATTTTGTACCATTATTTATCTACATCTGTGCCAATACTGCATGGTTTTAATTACTCCAGTTGTATGATTAGATTTGATATTTCATAGGTACTGTTTTTCTTGAAAATTATCTGAGTTTTTCATGGCTCTTTCTTCTTCCATATGAATTTTATCACCATCTTTTGAAGTTTTATACAAATTCCTAGGATTTCATTGGAATTTCAAAGAATTATAGATTAGTTTTAGAATACTTAATGCCTTTGGTTTGTGGAATTTCTTATGTTTATAGGAATTTTGTTATGTCTTGCAATATTATTCATTTCCCAACTCTTGCCCAGTTGTCTTTGGATATATTCCCATGTACCTCAGGCTTATTTTGTTATTGTCATTGTTTTTTTTCTCATCACTAGAATTTATTTAACTGCTAATAATTCAGTGAACCCTCCCAGTCCAAACCCTGTGCCTTTCTTCAACTTTAAAGAAATTTTCATTGTTCCTTTTTTTACCTTAATTCTTTCTTTTCAGTAGAAGTGGGGTTTCTTATGCTAATTCTTCATGTGAAGACCACATTTTCAATTCTTTTAAATATACTAACTGAAGTAGAATTGCTGGATCATTAGGTAATTTCATTTGTAATTTTTCTGAGAAAACATCACATTGCTTTTCATACTGCCTGCTCCATTTGATAACACCAACAGCAATTTCTAAGGGTTACAATTTCTCCATATCCTCACCAACAATTATTTTGTAAAGTTTACTAGTAGCCATTCTTATAGGTATGAATTGGTAGCTTATTGCAGTTTTGATTTGCATTTCCTTAATGGTTTGTGGTGTTGTACATTTTTGTTTTCAGGTTCTTATTGGCTATTTGTAATACCTTCTTTTGGGGAAAAATCTCTATTTAAATCCTTTTATCATTTTTGAATTGGTGTGTTTGTTTTTTCTTGAGCTTTAGGAGTTCTTTCTATATTATAGATATTAATCCACTATCAGATTTTAAATTACCTTTTCTCATTGTGTGAGATTTCTTTTTTTAGACTGTTTGGGTCTTTTAATACACTTTTGTAGTGCATTTGAGTCTTATATTTAGATAATGGGATAATTTTGACTTAATTTTTGTTTATGGTATTAGGTTAGGGTTAAAATTCACTTTTTTTGTCATTGGGATGTACAGTTCTCTCAGCACCTTTTCCTGGAAAAATTATCTTTCCTCTATTGAATTCAAAATAATTTGACCATGTATGAGGCTTTATGAACTCTGCATTCTAATTCTTTGGTTTGTATGTTTATCTATATGCTAATATTATACTGGTTTGAATTTGTAGCATTTTATAGTAATTATTATAATATTTACTATGATAATATATTTTAAATCAGGATGTGAATTTCCAAGCTCTGTTCTTCTTCAGAATTGTTTAGACCATGTTACTTGCACTTCCATGTGTATTTTAGCATAAATTTCTCTGTTTCTACAAAATATACCATTGAGGTTTTGATAGGAGTAGAATTAAATCAGTAGATTACTTTGGGTATTATTGACAACTATATAAGCTCTTTCAATGCACTTATATAGGATATTTGATAGGTGCTTGTTTTAAAGTAAAGAGTCAAAAAAGAACTTTAATAAAATCTATTTATTAATAGTCTGAAGCTCTGTACAAAGTTTTATTTAATATGCAATGCTCTGTGTGAAAAAAGATGTAAAATTTGAAAACTGAACTTTTACTAACAAACAAATATCAAAAAAATGTGAGACACTGACCACTGCCCATTTTATAAGTTTTCACTTTAAAAAGTTCCATTTGTGGTCAAAATGCTTAGGGTCTGGAACTATTTATAAGCTCATACTACAAGTTTTATAATCATCACTTCAGATACAGCACTAATGTGGATATATATATATATATATATATAGTGTGTGTGTGGGTGTGTGTGTGTGTATACACCATATATTGAAAGACAGGCTTTCCTTTTCAGAGCAGAGATAATCATATGTGTTTCTGGTTTAGAAATATGGAAATAAGTATAGCACCTGTTCAGGTGTGTTTTGTAGGCATGTATGTGTGTGGGAACCATTAACAGTCACAGTTTGATTACACCACACATACTCACATATAATGGGAGATCTTGAAACTGTAATGAGAGAGCAGACAGAACAATTTCAGTCATGGCTTTACTAAAAAAAATTGTAATGTATGTATACTTATATGAGATATATGATGTATATATTCATGAAATATAGATAAAACTTATTTGCTTAGATGTACAAAATAAAAATCCAAGAATACTGTTTCAATTTGGAAAAGTAGACCAAATAAAATTCTAGTGACTCTTAAAAATTTTATAGTAATATATAAAACATTTTTTTAGTTTTTTTTTCAACAAAAGAATGGGACTTTAACAACCACAATAAAGAAATTTAGAAAAAAGTAAAAGGAAATCAATAAAAATTTCATTTAAAATGATCACTATTATCTTTACAAATTAACTGGGTATTCTGAAACATATAGAACTCCCCTTAGCACCTTTCCTTAAATCATTCATGACCAAATTTGTGAGACAAGTCAGACACAAGCTAAATGCAATAGTAAAAAGAAACAGAGTAGTGGCCCCAGTGCCCACCAGCTGTGGTGCAGCAGGTCCACTGGAGAAGTTCAGAGTGGGTCTTGGAGTAACATGCCAGCGGCCTCCTGCTGTTCGTCACCTCTGTGGTGAGGACAAGCTCTCCACCATGCTTGTCAAGATACCCACCTCCATTAAATAGAGCTTTCTGGCGTCCTGCAGACCAAAGGGCAACTCTGATGGTTTCTAATTCTAGTTTGGTCAATTATCAGCTGTCTTATAAGCTTCTGAACCCTAGTCTTCCTATTATTTCATTTGCTATATTCTCATGGTTGATAAGTGTTGTAGAAACCCAGTACTATACAATTCTTATTTTCTTGAGAAATAATGAGGACCCAGGGCTGACTCGTATGACTCTTTTATATACCCCCACCCTATATCTTACACCATTTCAGTTTGTGAGCTTTCTATTTTAGTGTGATATTAATTTTAAAAAGACTTAAAATTAGACATCACAGGTACAGGTTGGTTTTCCACATTAAGGGATGAATCAGAAAACATAAACACTTTAGCTAAGGGAAGACATTCCTTTTATAAAGCCAAGATTAACCATTCAAAGGACCATATTGCTATTATTTGGAACATGTATTACTATCTGAAGTATTCTCTCAAAATACAAACAAAAACCAATGTTCAAGAGGAAAGCACATGTATATTAGAGGGTGAGAAGCAGAACCTCATTCTGGCAAGAAGAGTGCTTTAGGAAGAAGTCTCTAAGGTCAGGTTTATTTAGTCTTACTTGCTTCCTGCCTCCATATTCACCCCTCAGTATTTTGAATACAGCTTAGTAGACAGTTTCTTGCTTGGATGGTATAGCTTCCTTGGTCTCATCATATAGCTAAACTAGGATGATTGAAGAAACACAGACGAGAAGAAAATGTTAGAGGAAAATATATAATGGATGTCATCACTATGTTGTATATATTCCAATCTACAAACTCTGCTTTTATTTTATTAGCAGAAATGGCATAAGACTATAGACTGCAGATTAGTGCGGTCTTCCTTTGCATGGCTCCCTTCTTTTTGATACTTTGCAAATTCCAGCTTTGTTGGCTTCTCTGACCACCTCTCTGCCTCCTGAACACAGAGAGATGTGGCTCCTGGTCTGTCTTGCTCACATTCAGCACCGTCTTGATGACGCCTCCAGGCAAGTAGTACAGCTAACGAATCCCCCCTTGGCTTTCCTTCTTTTGAGATTCTCTCTGTTGTGTTCCTGTTGTCCAGCCCCTGAATAATGGTGTTTTGTTTGCATGTCTCATCTTTTTTAGTTTTTTACTACAGAAAAGCAATTCTCAGATGGATTACATTTTGAAGGGAGAGAGTGAATGAATGTCCAGGGATTCATTTTGCTTTAATGTTGTATAAACTTTTAAACATAATGCGATTTTTTTTCTTTAACACATTTTCTTAAGAAGTGATTACAGTACTTATTTTCCTGCTCTCCAGGTTTTTTCTAGAACATTTTTACATTTTGCTGTCCCTAACCCTCCTCTTTATCACTCATGAGTCTTGGCCTACCCTCAAACAGGAGCATGACACCTCTGGTTCCTATAATCCCTGCATTTTTTCAGACACCTATTTTCTCTTGAGTTTTCACTGTTGTCCTCTTTCTGTCTCAGTATTTTTTAATTGGGGACTTCTTTTTCCCAGTGCTGTTCTGGAGAAATGAATCTCTGTTCATATTCTCTGTTCTCCAAATTTGCATAGGGATGTGGCATGGGACGATTCTGACAACCTACCTTCTTCTGTCCTTCTTGGGCTGGACCACAGGGCAACAGACCTGGTTCCTCAGTCAGTTCTTGGTGTCCAGCAGGCTCCATGAGAAGGAAGCTCCACTAGTTTCTAGGCTAGCTGATATTTGAAACCAAGAAAGTTCAATTCTTAATAGCTATCATTTCTCTCTACATTTGCTAACACATTTACTAGAAAGAATTTCCACTTCCTGGATACAATATAATCCCTCACTCCACATCCTCTTATTTGATGTTATGAGTTACCATTTTTTACTAGGGAAGATGTACTGAAATTGGGGGACTGGAGAGATGGGATGCAGTCAGACGGCTATAATCTGTGGGAATACGTTAGAATGTAGATTCTCTAATTTCTAGATTTAGAATATTTGAGTTTTTGATCCTGGGAGAGGACCCTAGAGAACTGTATAACTTGTGAAATGTTGTGAGCGACCCTCAAGTGTATTTCTCTAAATATCATCCCCTCATCTATGTACTAATGGAAACTCACAGTCAGTTACTACACAGCAACTCTTGCGGGCTGGTCAACATCTCATTATGGAAGGTAGGAACTCTGACATACCAACTGGGGATTTGAAGAAATTCCCAAGTATTTGTAGATTCCATGTCTGAAACTTAAATAAAAAAACATCATTAACTGGTTGTTTTAATTCTCACTAGCTGCCATCACATAATCGGGAGCTTAGAGCGTCCCCTGTGAATTCATCCTGCAGTTTCTTGGGAATACCTGAAAGTGTGTCTTCTCTCTTTGGTGCGATGGTATTTTAGTTATTATATAATTTCCTGTTAAATGTTACCTCGAACACCATCTGCCACTCTTTGGACAACTATCATGTTAATTAATTTCTGTATCACATTATCCCATGTTCCCCTGGAAGAGTGAATATTGTTTTGTTATTTAACTATTTCATGCTAACAAATATGAAAATTATTTTGAAAATTACTAGTACAATGTGTTAAAAATTATATTGCTCATATATAACAAGGAATAATGATATAGAGGGCACTATTCTCAAAAGGAGAAATATCTAAATTCTGAATTATATTTGGTTCATGTAGGAATAATATTTGTGCATAGTAAATATAAGCCAAGTAAACGTGTTTTGAAGAATAACCTAGCTTTATTCACTAAATTATATTCTGAAGGATTTCTTTAAGAAATCCAGTTAATATCTTCTGCATAATTCTATCCTATTTGAAAATGGAGGGTAAAATATTAAGCTTCATTTATCTGTATTTCTAAAATTACCTAGAATTGGATTTCATTTGGACTCAAATCATGTAATGCCAGACTCAATCAGACCTCATGTCCCTGTGCCAAGGATATCTGGTGTTCCACATGATGACGCATCACACTAACAGCATATATTTGACTTTCTAACAAATTGTGCTATGTAATTACTTTTTACTTAATTTTTTTAGATAAGAATATAAAATAAAACAAATCTTGCAAAACTTTTATGCACTATTTTGCCCAGCTGACTTTTATGATAAGCCAGAATCTATATTGTAATTGATGATATAATTTATTTAAAAAGTTGTATCTATTAACTGTGAGCTCAAAAGTGCTAGAAGTGCCAGACTGCATGAAGCTGTGGCCCTGTGTGATTCTACCACTTCCTGTGTGGTCACAGACCTAACCTCACTAACAATAAATCCCCAGGCTAAGGTTTGGATTTCTCATTATCCTGGGGGTTTAGCCTGATAGGGTGAATACATTGTCCGTATTGTGCTCTTAATACAAGATAGAAGCGCTTTTTAAAAGAATCAGAATTCCAATTTGCCAGGCCCTTGCCCTTCCACTTACTAGTGTCCTTGTACCAAGAGAGGGAACAGCAGTGATTTGGTGTCAGGGACACCCTTAGACCACTAGGCTCATGAAGCCATGATTATAGGTCAGCTTCTCTATGAACTGCTGAGCTTTATGTAGCTTTATAAATTCCAGTTGCTCTCTAGGCCAACTAACTACAGTGCCAAGTACCATTGGTCTAAAAGACAGGAGGACAAGAGTGTAGGGTCTAATGAGAGGGGATGGGTCCTGTTCACCAGGAGAGGGGGAATAAGTTTATGCCTTTATGACAAGGCTCAGCAACTTTATACATTAAGAACATCATCACCATGGAAACAAACCAAATGAGGATCATTCTGTTCATTCATAGAATGCTGTTTAAGTCAGCTACAACTACTCCAGGATCCAACCCTCTCCATGCACCATAACAAAAGAGCATATGGCTTTAATTAACAGCACAAAACCCCAAATACCAGGTAGCTGAAGTGGTTTCCAAGAGCAACTCTTTAGAAATCTTGAGCTGGTAATAACATAACCTCTGTGATCTTCTATGAGTGACTGCAGAGACCTGATCATAGCTGCTTTTCCACCTAAAAAAGGTGAAGAAAATAAATGATAGTTAGAACAGCAATAAGATGCTGCATCTCAAGCTTTCTCCATCATGATAGTAATATCATGAAATTGTGTCAAAAAATGAGAATTTACACGTCACCTGTTGCATTGAGTTTTCTTTGGTGAGGCCCTTTTAAAATATGTTAATTAATTTTAATTTATTAAAATTCTAGGTAACAGGTGTGTTTACCCATATTAATCAGTATGTGATTGGACTGTCTACCAGAGAAAATAAGCTTTTCTAACCTTGTACTAAGTTACTTTAACTTCTTAAATATTTTTATGTTAAATCTTTTCAGGAAGACTGCTTGTTATTTCAAGACGCTTGATAGCTACCACATAGGTTAAAGTGAGAGTAAGGGGACTAACAAGGTTGGGGGTAAAAGTGGATGATTTCAAAACATGGACAACATCATAATGGTACATGGTGATGCTGCCCACCCCATTGTCCCCTTTGGAGGTAGTGCTGGTATGCATACTCTGACTCAAAATAACTGTCAGGACAAGAATGTTAAAACATGGGGAATATTTCTCACTCTGTGTAGAAAATAGGATTTAAAGAAAAAAAAATTGAGGTTTTTCTTCACACTCTGCCCCCAATAGACTCAGTTGAAAAATAACCAATATTAAGTCATTATACCAACATGATAGGGACATATCGAGTTAAATTTTTGAAATTTTTTAAGCTCAGTTAAAAAAATGAAGCTTACCAATCACATGACACATTTGAGCTGCCTTGGTATGTAATAATTCAAACAAATAGTAATAGTGGAAAATGAACTCGTCCAACTTGGCTATCACTGGATTCAATAGACACTGTCTATTCTTCTATGTGCAACATGGATCACCCATAGTCCACATTGCTTTGCATCGAAGAAATTGCAGCAAATTTCATTTAACACTGAGAAAAATAATGCTGACTGACCTGTCATCAATTATAAAATGCACCCCAACTTTATCATGAAATGTGAAAAAGTGGTATGATGTCATATTAAATAAGTTGTTCAAAATATATTTATTTTTCTTCATCTCCTTGAAAATGACCATGGTGCAAATTACCAGACTGTCACATGAACTATGTGTATCAAAAGGTCTTCTCAAACTGAGTCTCATCTCCTCTCTGACTCACGACACCCACACTTGTTCTTCTTCAGTAATCTTGGTGATATTTTCAAATTGTAAATGTGATTATGGTTCAATTAATTCTTTAACTGCTCATTTCTCTTAAGATAAATCTTTAAGGGCAGAATTATTTTATCTTTGGTACGGGGATTTGAACCCAAGGACACTTAACCTCTGAGCTACATCCTCAGTCTTATTTTAAAAAAATTATTTATTATTTTGAGACTGAGTCTCCTTAAGTTATGTAGGGCCTCACTAAGTTGCTGAGACTCACTCAAACTTTCGATATTCCTGCCTCAGCCTCCTGAGCAGCTGGGATTAAGGAGTGTGCCATGACAACCAGCTAAATGCAGAATTTTAGAAACCAGAATCTCTTAGAGTACTAACTTTTCTAGGCTTCCTGAAGTACAAGATTTCATATCATAAAATAAAATACAAAATAAAATAAACTCTGCATTATTAATTTCATTTTTCCTCACTATCTCTTAAAATTTATTTGAGGAGATCTTTAAGAAAAGCCTGGGTGGTAGGTTTGGTTTCTGGACATGGCCACAGCAGTACTGATGAGGTCCATTATTTGTGGTCACCTTGAAACTCTGTCAAGGGGTAGAGTCCTTTTCATCTCTTTTTAACCTTACCTGAATTCTTCCTTAATTTGTACAATAATTTGTGGCCAATGAAAGGTTATATCACTTTCAAGGCTGGCTTTAGAAGATGAGCAGCTTCTACTTTTAATAATTAGAATAAACTTAATTCTCAACCATTTTTACTGGGTGAAATTAAAGAATTTTTGGATGTGCCTAAACTGTGATATTTTGATACAATTTTGTTTTTAGAAAATACATGACTGAAAAAGTTTTCCAAGAATTGTATTTTGCTGTTGCCAAAAAATTAGCATGACTATTACATGTGCTTCTGTGCTAGACATATGGGCATGTGGAGAATAATTTTTTTTTTGCTTGATAGTTATTTTCTGTTTTATTTAATTTGGCAGTAAGGTGAATTGATAGTGGATCAAACTACATTCCTGTTTTATTCTCTTCCTTACTTGCTTACATAAAGCTTATAGAGTTTGATTATTGAAATATTTTTGGAACAGAGATGTAGAAATGTACTCTGATATTGCCGTTGATAGTGGGGCAAATACAGTAAATGCCAGAAGTAACTTAAGGATTGAGAGCTAAAGGGACTGTGCATATACCTCACTTTTACTGTCTATTTTCAAGGAAATTACAATGATAATACTGTGATGGGCCTTTTTTATGTCTCTTAGTTGTGACTCAATGAGTTGCCCATTAAGAATGCATATAAACAGGTCCTTGTGAGTAAGAGAAGAAGAATTGGAACATCTAGAACAGGGGAGAGAATGAGAGAGAAGGGAAGGCAAGCTTTGGCAAGTATGTCCTTGACCTTTGGAATCCATCTGCTTGAAGTCACAGAGGCCACAGAAAAGAGAAAAGGCTGAGGAGCGACACATAGTTATTCTTACAAAGTTATATACACCTGACTTATGAAGCGCATCTCAAAGTATGAAGTATGGGGGGAAAATAAGGGTGTGGTATACCCAGTAGAAAGCAGTTGTCAGCAGCAGCCTGGGATCTGTTCAGGTGTCCTCTAATGCCCTCCTCATCTATGGATCCAGGTCAAGCTATTAAGAGAATTAAACCGACTTCACAGGTGTCTCTGCGATTCTTCTCTTACATTGTCTGCCAACATCTGAAGGGTAGCACGGTCATACTGTTGGTACCCGGTGAGATCTCCTTAGGTAACTAGTCAATGCCTGCCCAGAGCTCTGGGAATACTCGCCTTTTTAATGCTTTGGTCTCCTTAGCGTTTCCCATCTGTCTGTCTTCACTCATAACCTTTTTTGGTCTGTCCTGTGGTTCTGAGCTCATGAGCTAGGATTTTGCAAAGAATCAGTAACCAAACATCCATCTGCATGTTCCCTCAGCACCTGGCCCCCTTGGAGGATTTCTCCTTGATTCAACTCTGGAGGGCATTTCCTGGTTCACTGCACAGTGTGACGAGAAGGGAATCATATTGAATAGCTTTTAAATTTGCTTCAAGTGTAATAAGGAAATGTGATTTTTCAGGAATTATAAATTAAGCATATTATGGAAAGGAAAATTTAAAAGTTAGATTAAAAATGTTTATTTTTAGGAATTATACTCCAAGGTCTTAATCTTGATCAAAAGAACCAGGTCAGCAATGTAATAATACATTTTTAAAACATTGATGTTAACTAATCTCATTCTAGATGCCAGTGGGAACATATTAATGATGGAGCTACCAATTATATAACACATCAGTGGTCTTGGAAGGTTAGAATGCCCTTGGTACCTGCTGAGATTAATCCTGATTGGTAACTGGAGAGAATTCCACATAGATTAATAGTTCGCATTACACCTGTCATGACTATCACCACAAGTATTACGGTTCAGAAACTCATCCAGTGTAATTCTTATGTCATTTATCTCAAGAAAAACACAGTAATGGAGAATGACAGTTTTCCCCACTAAAGGTTGCTTAAATTGCTACCACATTCATCCATATTTTAGGTTTTTAAACATTATGAGCGGAAGGAAACTTAGAAGTCTTCAGTATTCTCATGTGTCCCCTGAATCATAACTATTTTGTGCATAGCACAAATAGACCATCTTCTCTTTAATTGTTTCAGCTCAAATAGACTTGAAAGTTTAGCTTCAGCTTCTTTACTTTGCGGACCCCTATAATTCTTAAGTGTATTTGCGTGTAAAACTTTTGTTATAAAACAATGTTTGCTTTATTCTTTTTGCTTTGTTCTTTTCCAAGACAACGTATTTCACATGTGGAAATGGCTGCATTCACTTTGGCATTTGCTGATTAATCTCTGTCTCATGAGTTTTTCACCAACCCAAGATGTACTTGGATTAGCATCGTGTTCAGGAGTGTGGCTTCCTCGATATGGAAGCCATGCATGTCATTCACATAAGAGAGCAGTGCTTGCCAAGAGAAACAGCATCTTGCTAAGCAGATGGGATAGTAGGGCCTAGACTGGGATGGCCATTAGTGAGGTCAGCAATCCTGTCATTTGGCCAATGGTCCATTCACCATTACTGCATAGGCCTATATGGTTTTGCCTGTTTTGAATTCTTGTGGAATTTGATAATACTTCTTATCCTAAAATACACATCTTAGATACTCAGATTGATGGGCGTTAAGCTTCTCTGTCTGGATGATTTATTAAATTTCTCAGTGTTTTTAGTTGCTCTATTGATATGTTCTGTGGACTTTTGATTAAAAAATAATCCCATTTTACCATGTTACAATTCATTTTAAATATAATCTTCTGTTTCTGTTCCACATAATGATTCTTACTGTTTTGTTATGGTGGAATATCAACTTTGAGCAAAGTAACTATCATCATCTTTGTTGGATGGCTCTATTACTAATTTAGTTTGATTTTGTGATTTTGTTTTACACATCATTTAACACAGAAATAGAAATATCCTATCTTGTGATTTCATATTTCCTGAACTTCTCACCAAGCCAGCAAAGGAACAGAAAAAAAATATTCATGTGTGTGTGTATATATATAATATTTTTGTCAACAGTAAGGTCAAATTTTGTATGGAGACTTGCATATTTTTTTATATAAACCAAAAGTAGATTTAAAACTTTGGCTTTCCTAGTTATCACTTTTTGGTAAAAAGCAAAATATTAAATATTTACCTGTTAGATTTTTTTTTTATCACAAAGTAAATAAAAGTTATCAGGTAGGATGAATGAATTTGCAGGCTGAGGTTTAAGGAGATGAAGAAGTTGAAGAACTGATTTAGGTCAATTTAAATGCTGTATCCATGGTATGTGGTTATGAAAACAAACACACACAAAACAAAAATCACAAATATGAAGCCACACAACAAAGCCATTTCTGAAAGGCAATAGTTTTAAAATAGAAAATAAAGTGAGTGAGTTACATGAGGAATCAGGGGGAGGATGTAATTCCCTCAATGAGGCCTGGAGGCACCAGTACATTCAGCTCCCCTCACCAGGTGCCTGGAGACCATCCACAGGTGCATGTCTCAGAAGGAGGGGATATTGAAGACTTTCTTACTGAAAATGCTTTGTCAAATCAATTTATTCTGTTTCAATATTCACTTATTTAAGTTTTGAATTACTAAGATTCTGCTTTTGTGTTCTCATTAATATTTTATTGTTTTGTTTGTTTTTTACTACAACCAGTCTGGAGCATGTCAGTGAATGGGGGGAAAAGGCATTTTCAGGCCAGATCCAGACTGAACAGTTCACGGGACATGTGGAAGCAAATCTCACATAAATATTGAAAATAATCATATCACAACAAATGTGTATTCTCCAGGTGAGTTAATCTCTGTCTCTCTTACTAACCTGCACTCTAGTCTGACATGTTGATGACACATAGATAGAGAATGTGATGGACACATACAGAATGCCAATCCATTGTGCTTCCAAGCTACACATTTTATTATACTGTGTAAATAACAGAACATCAATCTATGAATCTATCTAGAAAGAAAGTTAACCATAAGTTGGCTTTGGTTTCTAATACACCTCATTATTCAGTTCATTTTGGACAATATAGTTAGTATTTATTTAGTAGTTAAGACATGCTAGACATCTTTGTAATAATGTAATTGCAAATAATGTGTTCTTTCCTACAGGTGGAGGCTGATCCAGTTAGAGTTCAAAGGGCTCTGGGAAGAACTAGGACCTGTTCCTTCTTTGCCTGGAAAACTCATTTCTCTGTCTAGAATGGTCTAGAATGCACAACTCTTGTGGTGACTCAGAACATGTTATTCATGTTGTAAAACTCATTAGTAACTTCAGTTTCTCAGAAGAGAGAACTGGATGTATTCTACATGGCTAAGAAAATTCTTCCTGACATTGCCCCTGCCTAGCTCCCTCCTGTGCCAGTTCTATGTCAGTCTTCATTCCATTTCCCCTAGATCCTTGTGATTCCAGGGTTTGTCCTGCTTCCTTGTCTGTGATCTTTGGGAAGAGCTCCCCCTTCTGTCTAGGAAGACCTCCCCCTTCTGTCTAGGAAGACCTCCCCCTGTCACCTTCTCCAGCTACTTGGCCAAATCACCTCCTACAGTGTCATCAGCTATCAGATCATTGCAGAGGACTGCTCTTCCACCCTGCTGCCACCCAAGGTGGTCTTCTTGCATATTTTCCTGACACCTTATTATTGTCTTTCACATGGTTTTGTAATCATTTTCCTATTCATTTATCCTTTTAGTCTCTTAAATTTGGGGTGACAGGAGGATCATTTCTGTTTACTTCTCATCTTTGACAGAGATTGACACACTTAGTAGGTGCTTGATAGTTGATTGTGTGGTTGACTCAGACAGAATTCCATAAATAAAAATAATACAGCTCAATTCCTTCTCAAAATTAGAATGGAAATGGGAAAAAAACAGATAATATGTCGATGTCAGAAGCCAAATAAGTCTTGCCTCCTCGGTTTTGTTCAGTTTGGTGACATATTTAGCTCTGTGCTACTGTGATGGGACATTTCAGTTTTTTCTAACCATCCTATTTCACTCTACTGATCTCTGTAGGGGTATGTACTTAGTATTTGGGATGTCCGGCAACTGCAATGATTTAAATTTCAGTCATTCACAGGCTGCTCAGACTTCTGATTCACAGTGGGAAAGCCGTTCCAATTGAGCAGGATGGCAGAATTGAATTGATGCTTTCAATTCTGATTTGATTTGATTTCCTAGAACAGAGAAGAAAAGATAATTATAGGAGCCAGAAAAGTATATCATGACTATAACACTTAATAACTGGCCCAAAGATACTGTTTTCTTTGGATGATTTCCACATGAGCAGGGGACAAAGGTCCTCCAGAGTACAGTTACCTTAGGCAGATGTAATATTTTCTCTCTTTGTTCATTCACATACATTTGACACTTTTATGTTTCCTTGTAGTTACATATTCTAGTTTAATTTATAATGTACCATCTCTGTGAACAAAAGACCCATATACTATTTTTTTTTCTTTTTTCTCATTTGCCTGTAACTATTTGCTTCCAAAAGAAATTTTCTCAAACTAATAAGACATAGTAAGCATGGGGGATTCTTCATATATGTTTTATGTTGTCTATGAAGTTACAATAATCAAGTGGTACAACTACACAGGTACAATGTTTCTTAAATGCCTTAAAAGGATTTAAACACTTAAAATAATAATCAGAATTATTAAATTTATCCTTAGCCTTTAGTACTTCACATTGTCTCCATATCTCCAACATCTCAAAGAATTCAAAGATTTAGTTTTGAAAATTCTACCTCCCCTTATGTTAAGTTCATATGAATAGGATTTCTTTAGTCTGGAATGTATTTCTAATCTGCTTGATATCTTTAGCAATGCTCTAGTCAAAGTAAGTCTACCTGATAATCTCAAGAGAAGAAAACAGAACAACTCATGTAAGCAAAAACCTAGTAAAATCTTTCTTTCTAAAAAATATAACAAGTGTTCTAGAACATAGCTAATGTGTAATAAGAGATTTATTGAAATATGATACTGATATGGTCTATTCAATCTTTTAACATAGAAACAGAAATAACCTGGTACCTCCAGGCCTCATTGAGTGGAACTACATCCTCACCCAGATTCCTGGTGGAACATATTCATTTTATTTTCTATTTTAATATTGGGAAATGGCTTTGTTTGTGGCTTTCCTTTTGAGTTTTTGCTTTGCACATTTTTTTTCATAACCACACCATGGATACACTATTTAATTTGAGCTAAATCAGGTTTTCAGCTTCATGCTACAGCTCCTTATACCTCAGATTGATAACTCATTCATCTTCTCTGATAATTTTCTTCGTGGTAAAAAGAATCTATTCAATATTCTCACATATTTGAACTAAAATTTTATGTATAATTTACAATAAAAATTATTGATGTCTCCATAGAATTGTTATTGTAATTACTTTCTTATTCTGCTGTGAATACAAGAATTTGAGCACTAATAACATCAATCTGAAGATGATACAGAATAGTTTTAAAATTTTTGTATTCATCATCTCATTATAAACAACATAAAAAGATTTAATTAAAAATAAACACTGTGACTGATGCTTTCATCTCAGTTTCCTTATAGTTTTTTAGTGATCAAACTATGTGACATAATATCAAGTATGTTTTAAACATTTGCTAGTGTACACCTTAAAGTTTAAAATACAGAACAAAGAATCAAAAATAAATACTAAATAGTGTTAAATTATTCCACTCCCAATAATTATGTGAAAGTTACTCAATTCATTTAATCTTACCCTAGTCATAAAATCTTTGTGCTTTAACTGATTGGGTTGGACCATTTATATTTAATGTGATTATGGATACTGCTAGATTAAGTTGTACCTTCTCCCTTCATGCTACAGTTTTCTATTTGTAACATTTGTTTATTATTTTTTGTCTTTATTCTGAATTTCCTGATCTTAAATGAAATTTTTTATTTCTCTTTTTTTATTTTTGGCTTATTTTTAATATTTCTTAATAATAACATTTTATACTTCTTTTAAAAATGTATTTTAGATTTTTCTAGGGTTTATAGAATCCATTTTACTTGTATTTATGCAAATAATTTTATATAGCTTCTCCTGTGTAGAAGAAATGTATAGCATTGTATATATTCCTTTCTCCATCATTTTTGCCTTGTACTTGTCTTATATTTGAGATTTATATATTCTATAATATAATATATAGTCTATGAAAGAAATAATACTTTGATTCAAAATTTGCTTTAAAGAGCAGTTATTTTAGAAAAAAATAAAATACTTTTTACTTTTATTTATCCCATTGTGAAGTTCTGTTTCTTTGAGGGAGGATGATTTCCTGATGCTTCAGCTACTGGAAGGATTTCATGGAGGTTGTCTGGCAATGAATTCCCTCAGTTAAGTTTGTTCTATGAAAATTGACATTTTTCCTTTACTTTTGAAGCTTTAAATATTCAATTTAGTTTATTTTCAATGTTTATACAGAATTCTAGGTAAGGAGTCTTATTTTGCTTGTAACACTTTAAATATTTTTGTTCTTTGACTTTGCTTCTGTGGCTGCTAACACAGAGTTTGCTTTATTCTCAACCTTGGTTATAATAGACAATATGACTTTTTTATCTGACCACCTCAGGATTTCCTCTGTCTTTGTTCATCTATCTCTTCTATTTGTAATTTTTATGTTGTTTTTATCTGTTTGATATTAACTTGTTTTTCCTTGTGATCCATGGGTTTGGGGTATGATAACTGCCAATAATTTGTAAAGTTTTCAGTCATTACATTGCTTAATATTTTTTTCATGCTGTGCTCACATTTTTCCGTTTACATATATATTGACAAATGTATTAGAATGTTTGATATCGTACAGCATCTCCGGAATTCTCTGTGATCCTTATTTAATGGTTTTTCTCCTTTAATTTCCATTTAGGTAATTTGTGCTTACTTATCTTCCGGCTCATTGACTGTCTTCTAGACTGTTTTGGGTCTAACCATGAACCAGCCAAAATGATTCTTTCTCTATTAATTTTTTTTTATTTAACATTTCTACCTGATTATCCCTAACTTTCCATTTCTTGGTTGAAATCACCTTGTCACACTTGAATATTGTTGCCTTTTCCATTCATTAGAGCCTATAACATTATTGGAGTAACTTGAAATCATGTTTTGACTGTTCCAATATCTATCATATGTAAATCTGGTTTGGGTGATCATTTTGTGTTTACAGACTGTATTTTTTTCTTACACTATTTTTGTTATGTCTCAGATACTTTTGTTGATAGATTGGTATGTTGAATAGAATTATAAATAGTGCTACATTTTTAATCTTATTTTGTTTTTATTTTCCATGGGTAGCACTCAATATGCATTTATTTCTCCTGGTCCTTTGGTGTTGGTGTTTGATCCATTCAGAAGCTTGACTGGTTTTACAGTAAGCCCGTTTGGATGTCCCTGTGTGTCAATCAGCTTTCAGTCACTACAGTACCTGAGATAATCAACTTATAAAGATAAAAGTTTCCTTTTGAGTCACAATGTAGGTTCCAATTTATGATTTCTTGTCTATGTGGTTTATGGGTCTCTGGGAGGTGTCACATCATGGTGATAGTGCATGGTACAGCAAAGCTGCTCACTTCATGACTGAGAAGCAAAAGAGTCAGAGGAAGAGGCTATATTACTACTACCTATCCCCTTCAAGGATATACCTGAAATGGCCTTAATGCTCTTCACCAAGCTCCTCTTGGTAGAGGTAGTACCACCTCCCAATATGGTTTCCTTAAACCAATTTAGAAAACACTTAGGTTAGAAACATTAGCACCCATCTTGGCCCTAAAATTTCCCTTTACTTGTCTCTTCAGCTATTCCAGCTCTTTCCAGTGATATTTTCTCCAGTGCGTGTTAGTATGGGGATGGAGGGGAGACACAGTGTGCATGTCCTGATATTCTGAATAAGCTTCAGCTCTAGCAGACATCAATAATGTGGGCTGGGGGTTGTCCTTCCCAGGTACCTTGTCTTCTTCCTCACATAGTGCTATGAATGTTTGTTACATAGGAAAGGAGATGGAGGTTGTAGACAGTCTTAAGGTTGCAATCAATTGACCTTGAGAAGGGAGATTAGCCTAGTGTAATGGAATGGACCAGATCTACTCACAAGGATCTCATAAGTGAATGAGGTTGGGAAGAAAGTCTGATCATTGATACCATATGATATGATACGTGATATGTGACAGTGTCAGCTTTGAAAAAAGAGGAAAAGGAACATGGTCCAAGGAACACTATCATTGTAGAAATGGGAAAAATATGAGACAGATTCCTCCCTACAATTGACAGAAAGAATATAGTTCTGCTGATCTCTTGATACAAGCTTAAAGAAACCAGTTTTAACTTTGAAGATCTAGAAGTATAATATGATGCATTCCTGTTGTTTTTAATTTGAGAAATTTGTGGTAATTTGCTGTAGCAGCGGTATGGAACTGATACACAACACTGTTTAAAACAATCTGAATCAATAATTACTGATAATGATATTACCATTTTTGCTATTCATTGTGTGGATACATATATCCATGTGTGTGTGTGTGTGTGTGTATGTATATATATATATATATATATATATATATATGTGTGTGTGTGTGTGTGTGTGTGTGTGTGTGTGTGTGTGTGTATTGTTGTCCTATTTCCTCCCAGAATCTAGGAAAGCAAAAATCAAGGTTTATGGACAACCATCATGATTTTCTATAATCTTTACTTATTGCTCTTAATTTTCTCTTTCCAGTATTTACTGTAAGGATTAATCTTTTATTCTGCATAATGGTTTATATATTTATTATAACCATAAGAATATTTTAGGCCATCTGTGAAGAAAAAGGAGAAAAAAAATCTAAAACATAGTCCTATTCTAACTAATTATATATAGATAGTTTCTACATGGGAGGGAAGCAGAATCATCAGCCTTTTTCACATAGATTTAAATTCAAGTCAGTCAGATATTTAAATAAAGATAATAAAAAATTGAGAAAATAAATAAAAATAAATGAGTTAATAAATATTTTCCAATTGTAGCTTTCTTTGTTTATACTTATAGAAAGGGTCAATATCTTAAATTAGGGGTCAGATAAAATGAGCTCAACCATAACTGTTGGTTAAATTAATCAGTCACAGTTTATTATTTTACCTCTGGTGTTTAATTAGAGTTGTATTCAGGGTAGAAAGAAAATATAAATAGGTCTTACTCAACAACTTCTTGGATTATCTTCTGTGTAAAGAATACTGAGTATAATATGTAGCCACCTATGAAGGTTTATAATATTTAGAAAAAAAATTTCCTTCAACCTACATAGAATTATTTTCAATTACTTAATACCATCTGTATACACACATATATATCATATTTAAATATATATATATATATATAACATAATTTATAGTGAAAAGAATCTCCATCTTCTAAGTGCGGATGGGTGTCTACCTGGAACAGATGGGCCAAATGTTGTATAGGCTGGTAGAAGATTTTGCTGTAAATCCTTAACCAATTCCTAAAAGCCAGTGTGGGCTAGGATAAGAAGGCCTCAGATCATAATAAACAGGTGCACACTTCTCTGCAAGCTTTGAATCCAGGATGCCAGCAGGGTTCATAACTGAAAAGACTCTTGGAAAAAAGTCCTCTTGTGAGGGAAACTGGAAGGGAAGATATGTCAGTCATGCTTAATTTATAAGTTAACTGTGTAATATATAATAGAAGCAAAACTATGCCATTTGTATTTAAAGAGTATCATTACATTGAGTATATATTTTTCAAAATATATATCTTTGCATGCATCTATTACTTTAGTGTGTGTGCACACACATGTGTGCATGTGTGTGTAAGTGTTCTTAACTGCTTTTTAATAAACAAAATAAATGAAGGGCTCTACGTTTCTTTGTTTTAATTATGGATATGTCAAAGCAGAATACATCATTCATTTATTTAGATCCAGAACCCCCCAAAAAATAGCTTAGAATACTGTAGGTGCTTAATAAAAGTTTCACAAAAAGACCTGGTTACTGTGTCCTATCATCTGCCTGATGATATTGACTTCAATATGTTTCACAGTGAATGTGTCCAAACTCAGTCCAAGTGGATCCCTCTCCAGGATGAGCATCCTAGTTCTGTTAATGATTCACCATAGGAAAAAGAATTTGTCACTGTCCTCGCTGCCTCATTCTCCTCTTGAAACTCTCAAAATCTTCTAAGAAACCAAGTACCTTTCAGTCTCTTAGAAGGCTTACAGCACCGCATTCCTTACTGTGGGGGGAAATTGGAAAAAAAATAGAAGCTATTCTATGCTATTTCTAACATATGCATAAACTATAACAATGAAGTCTTGAGACTTTAGCATGAACTGAAAATCATAGGGTCATATTAAATACCACGTCGGATTATTAGACTTTCAAATGTATTTGGGTCCTCATACAAAATATGACCTCAGTTTGTCAATTGTTCAGACAGATTATCTTTTTCACTGGCTTTTAGCCAAGAACTTCTGTGTATTCCAGGGGACACTGAACTATGTCTACAGAAATATTTATCGTCCCAACTGATATTGTCTCAACTGGTATTTATTGTCCCAACTAATATTGTTATTCTTTAGTGGGAAGCTACTAAATATCCTACAATGTATATATTTAGACCTTTTACAACAAAGACTTACCAGCCTAAAATATAATCCTACCACATTTGATAAGTGTTAAAATATCTGCATTACAATACAACTTTCAAGCATATGTTTTATAACCATATCAACAAAAGAAAAGATTAAAATAAAGTCTTCTGATGAACTCTTACATCACTCAATTCCCATCGTCATACTTAATGCAAAGCCAGGTGCTATGATTTACCTAATATCATAACTTTGTCAGCTTTTGAACTTCCACAAATTCATTCAAAATTTATAAGTCAGTGAGTCACTTGAATGTCAGAGTGGCTGGTTTTCTGTGTTTTCTAAGCAGAAGCTGCTCTCAGTAGCATGTGAGAGGTGGGGTCTTTTTCTTTTAAACAGTTGGGGTTCTGATGAATTTCATTTTGATCAGTGGCTCTGGAGCTCAGTGCTCAATCTCGGAGTCCACGTGCTTCCCAGGACATGGAAAGTGGAGTCATTGAGACTGCAGTACAAATGGACTCATTTCTGCCTTCTCATTAATTATTTCTTATAAGTAAAGTCGAGTTACATAATTCCGTAATTAGGTTTGTATTAGTGCTTTGTTGTGAAGTCTTTTGATGTCTGAAGGGACTAACAATAACAACTCTATTAATTAAAAGAATACCGGTAAATTATTCATTCATCAGTCTGTAAGGCAATCTTTGGCAGTCTCTTGTTTTTCTTTGTAATGTGTCATTGTTATTTTCTGATCAGCTCTGCCATCTGAAAGCCTTTCATGGCTTTTTCCATGTGTGTAATATAATACAGTTTGAAGCAGCCTTAAATATTATATGCTTCTCCACTTTGGAAGACAAGAGGCAGAGTGAAGAGATCATGTCTTTGTCTGGATCATTTTGTTGTAAGTGTTAATTTGCCAAGGTATTTCTCCATTACTGCTCAGACCCCGAGCATTGAACTCTCTTATTGGATAATTATTTATGAAGAGATTTAAAGAAAATATATCACGGGAAATGTTTACTCAGTGTTCCATGTTTGATCTTTTGGGTACAATCTTTTTGCTAAAGCTGGAATCTATTTCCAATGACTACATATGAATGCAGCACACGTTCTGCGGCCTAACAGATGCCATCTGTAAAAGCATTTACTTTAAATTAGTGGAATAAGTAATCAAAAGGGCTTTGTACTTAATGCAAAACTTTTGGTGACTATTAAATGCTCATTAGAGGGTGTTTTTGCTGTATGACTGTCAAAATCAGCAGGACGCTTATGTTAGATTTCCTGAGTGGGTCAAGATTGAACATGATTTTACAACCTAAATAACATAAATAAATGCAGGTTATTTCAGCATCTCCAGATGTTTTTTAAACTCGTTGCCCCTAAATCCAAAACTTAATGCCATTTCAAATTCTTCAGTGGTATTTTACTGAAGACTTCAAAAATTAAATGTTTTGGCATCTCTAGATAAATAAGGAATGTTTTTACACTACCAACATTTATAAATGAATATCATGATACAATCAATAGTGTTAAATATACTCCAACCCATATATTATGGAACTATATCCCCCGGGGGAAACAGATAAAATCAGCTTAACTATGCTAATTATTACAATAACCAGTTATTTAAAAAATTTTATTATGATGGTTTATTTGGTAGATTGTATATATGTTACAATTTGAATCTCTGGACACATGTCCTTATTATCGCTTAATTTTAATTGAACATTCAATGTCTGTCTTGTTAAATCTAGAGAGATGCATCTATTCCTTTCAGTATTGTTGTTTATGTAGAACCATGCCCAGGAATGATATGGTACAACTAAATGCTTAACTTCTGTCATGGTCTTACACTGCGGGAATTAAGTTTTAGATGTACTAACTAAAGTCTGTAGTTGGTCTTATTTTTAGAAAAAGATAATTTTGAAGGTCTGTCTGCATCAGAGAACTGGCAAAATGAAACCCAAGAGTCCATAATGTCACACTTACAGGCCAAAATACACTAAAAATAGTTGGGCCGGCATTGAAGGTTAAATACAGAGAAATAAAGCAAATCAGGCTCTAGTTAAAAAAAAAAAAAAAAAAAAAAATTCAACCCGTTTAGAAAGAAATACTATAAGGGTTGCATGATGCGATTTTTATTTATTTTTTTTAATCGAGAAAAGTATAAATCGGCAGAATAAGCTGCTGCTCTACTCTCTTAGAAAATCCTTACCATGGGGTTGAATTGTTTTACTCCCCATGACGTGCAGAATTAGAACTGTTTTTCTGATTCAAAGCTCTAGTTTTCCACCAATGTTGTCTCTGGTCTGGAGGGGCTGAAGGCTGATACGCTTTCCCCCTGGCAGTCCCACTCCTCTCCAGGCCAGGATGAGCAGCCATTCTACAACTGGCTGTTGTCCTTGTGACCGATCACAGCAGAAACGAGAATGATTTCAATCTTAAGCTGACCTAGACTCATTTTTTGAGAGCTTCCCCAAGAGTAAAACATTTGGGGGGATCCAGAATCTATAATAGAAAATATATTGCCATTTGTGAGCTGGTGTGGGCTAGAGGGTAGCTACATCCACACAAGGAACCCAGGACAAAGGGATGAACCGTGTCCCGACTCAGTCAAACCACAATCATGGGTTGAAAGTGGAAGTAGATGTGTCACCATTCAATTTATTCTTACTTATTATTTTTTTTCAAGTGCCTGTTCAATAAATGCTACATTCTTTGGCTACAACACTTCAAAATGAAAGCAGTCTTCATTCTAAGCCCCTTAGAGTATGTTGGTAAAGATGAGTTTGAGCATGTGTCATTTATGGCAGAGATATAATGAACTGAGCACTCTGCTGTGGGTGAGAGTAGGGTGCTCCCAAGAAATGGGGGGCTCAGGACAAACAAAAGACAAAGTCCCTTGGAAAAGGTAACAGATCAACTGGTTCTAGAGGAGCACTGGTAGTAAAGCAATTTAGGAAAGGGGGAAAGAAGAGCTTTTCTCAAAGAAACCTAGAGCTAAAGACATGGAGGTGAGATTTTCACTGACAGGGTGTTCTCAATATGAAAATGAAAATCATCTATGTGTTTCTGCTATTATCAA
Source organism: Callospermophilus lateralis (assembly GCF_048772815.1). Taxonomy (NCBI): domain Eukaryota; kingdom Metazoa; phylum Chordata; class Mammalia; order Rodentia; family Sciuridae; genus Callospermophilus; species Callospermophilus lateralis. Next base: position 204,397 of record NW_027513182.1, read on the forward strand.
ATAAACCATAAATTAGTAAACTGGATAAATTTTAGCCATGTTAATCCTAAGTAAATGATATGGCAGAATTTCAACCAAGTTATCTCAGTCACGTGATGAGTAAATTTTAGAATATCTCAACAAAACATTCTCAGTTTTCGTCTCAGTGAAGAACACATCTGTATTTAATCAGAGGAAATGGAAGGAAAGGCCATATTAGTGTGACCCTTTGTTCCTGATACTATACAAACACGTAAAATCTTAGGAAATAAACACATGGGAACGAACGAAAACATTTTAAAATGATCAGACTGTCTCAAATACTTCATGAGCAAATTGTGTTTTAGGGCCCCCTGATCTATGATGACAGTCATCAAAAGGTAGCAAATGTTAACTTCTTGAAACTTTTTATAAAATATTCAATGGAGAAAGAACATGGCTTAGGAGCACTCGTGTTTGTAGGTTTACAGCATGTGCTTAACCTGTTATTATAATGTTCACCCTTTCTTCTTCGTTTCTCCACATAGATAGAATTGACCTGGGGTTTGATGAAGTTTGGATTCTAGGCTCAGGGAACATGACATCACATACATCTCCCTCCCTTTGACTCAGAGGCCAGTGAACCATCTCATTTCCTCCACCGAATCATTTAAAGGGAATGCAAATATTTTAACATAATCAGATGATGAACTGAAATTGTGTTAGTAAATATTCTCCAGGTTTTTCCCATTGGAAGAAATAAGCTGAACTGATTCTTTCAGTTGAACAGCAAAGATACGTAGCTGTAGAATCTCTCATAAGATGAACACTCATGAATCTGAGGTAGAACAATTTCCGTTAGAGAGAGATGACTCCCTCCACTGTGAGCTTGCCTTCCCAGAAGACTCCAGGGGACAGCCCTGTGTCCCTAGGCCTCACATCCTTTCAAGGAAACCTGTTTTATGACCCTGAAGTCAGAGCCAGGCTCACTGCCACATGTGTAGCCATTAGCCTTCAGGAAGCTCAGCATGCTTGTCCGGTGGGCAAAAGAGGCAGCAAGTGTTTTCATCCAGTGTCTACTCAGTTCCAATCCATAGCAGTCTGTGCACATCAACCCCTATATATGTTTCTTTCTTTCTTTCTTTCTTTCTTTCTTTCTTTCTTTCTTTCTTTCTTTCTTTCTTTTTTTCTTCCCTCCCTCCCTCCCTCCCTCCCTCCCTTCCTTCCTTCCTTCCTTCCTTCCTTCCTTCCTTTCTTGTTCTGTAGGACCTGTCTTTCTTGTGCCAGCCCCATCTTTTGATCTAAAGTAGAGGATGATTTACATCCTATCTTCTTCCTGAGAATTTCGACATTTTGTTGCAACCTCCTGTCACATTCAAATATTAAGTGGATCTCTCTCTTGCGCCCTCTCTCTCATGGGTTTTTATCATCAGTGATACACTCAGGCATCTGCCATTTCCACACCAGCAGTCCCACACAGCTTGAAGATAAATGCAGGTGTGTGTCAGAGATATGTCAGATACCGATTAATGTCAGCTTTCTCAGGCCTTCGACCTCCAGCTTTGTGAAGCCAACAACCCCAGGCCTGGAGCCAGCAGCTCTGTGTCCAAGAAGTGGAGTTAGAAAGGACCACATTGATTCTCAAATACTTTACAAAACAGATTTTGTGGAATATTTATCAATGGTTGGGAAAGACTTTTATCCAGTTGCTGGGCATCTCCCAAACCAGAAAGCCATGTCATATCATTTATACTTCCACATGCATTGCTTTTTTTTTCCATTTCTCTTCTTGTCATCTTAGAAACAGTAAAAATATTAATATTATTACATTTGACACTTGAATAAATATTTTAAAAATATTCTCTGGAACAAACTGAGAACTGTACCAAGAGCACTTCTTCATCCCCATCTGCAGTGGCTATCTTGGGGATCAGCAGGGGCGTGGGTTGCATGCAAACCCAGCAGCGTCCCTCATGGACCATGCTCACTGGGAAGAAGGCTGGACAAACACACTGTGCATCCAGGCCTGTCCGACATATTTTTGGGCTGAATGAGCTGAGTATGCCACCTCCAGGAGATCTGCTCAGGATATAAACCACCAGTTATAAAAATTGAGTTTCAAAACCAAATTAAAAATTTGGAAGAAATTGTACTGGACACCATGCACTTGATATTTTCCCAAACCTTAAATAGTTGAGAACTGATGTTAACATTTGAGTTTTTAAATTTTATCTGAGGAAATATGTCAACGTTTTGAAAATTAGCATAACTAAACAAACCAATATTTTCTGAGGGATTAATGCATGATGCTGCAAAATCCTGAATGTATAAAGGATCCATTTGAAGTGCAAGATGGGTTTAATAGACCCGTGGATTAAACAGAACAATGGATTTAATAGAAGAGTAGGGGAAGAAGTTTAGTGACAATGTTTCAGATTCTACTTTGTAACTAACCTTAAGACACTTCTCCTTAATGAGTTTGTGTGTAGCATCAAAGATGAATATCCACAATTATCTGAAAAGACTATTAGGTGAATATTCTTTTTCTCCAACTTTATATCGGTGTGAGGCCATATTTTCTTAATGCACTTCACCCGGAACAACATATTGAAGCAGATTGAAAGCAGAAGCCGATATGAGAATCCAGCTGTCTTCTATTAAGCCAGACATTAAAGAGATTTGCAAAAATGTAAAAGAATGCCACTCTCTTGAATTTTTGTTTTTTTGGAAAAAAAATAAGTATTTTAAAATACATTAGTTTTGTTAACATGCAGTGAGTAGACTACCACTTTAAATGAATTAATATTTTTAAAATGTAGCACATTTAATCTATGAAATAACATATACTGATAACTATAAAACATGAATACAAAAATGCTCTTTGGAGTTTTCAGTCATATTTAAGAGCACAAAGAAGTTTGGGCATCAAAATTTCAATGACTTCTGTATATTTGTTTCCCAGTACTGCCCAATCCAAGTAGCAGAAACCAAGGTGGATTTTCACAATAGAGTTGGTTTTGGTTGATGTGGTTGTTTTTTTGTTTCCCATGACTCCAAGGCCAGAGCACTCATCTCAGGTGTTGGGAGGACCCTGCTCTCATGGCAGACTCTGGGGAGAATCTGTCCCAGGACTTCTCCTGGCTGTTGGTGTTACATCTATCCTTGCCCCTCTGCCTGGCGCTGCTTAACCCCAGGCGCAGGCCTGGGTCCTCTCTGTGTGCCTGTCTGCATTCTTCATGGTGTGTTTCTCCATGGCTGCATCTCTTCTAGGACATCCCCTTGGAGTCATGGCCCCCTTACTCCAGTATGACTCCATCTTTGTTTTCATCTTTGTCACCTTTGCAAGGATCTTATAAGGTCACAATCACATGGACCCAGGAATTGGGACTTCTAGGGATCAAAGTATCTGTTAGAGGGGTAAAGTTCACCCCAAGATGCCAGACTTCCTAGGAATCCAGCTGCCACTGTTACTTATTGATGATCACCCCTCTTTATCTTTCTTTGTTGTGGTTTGCTCGTGAACACATTGAGGTTATTTTGACTTGTTCATTTTCCCATGGTTTTATCTGAAGTACTTCACACAGTTTAGAATCAATAAGTAATTGTCAACTGAATCAACTAGTGATAAATTAATTATTTAATATATTGTAAGAGACACTGAATATTCCTTTTTTTTTAAAATCTTTTGAGATCCCATTAAAGGATGCTGGTTTTTCATTCATTGTCTAAAATAATTCCTTATCTGTTTTCCCTTGGAGGCAGTTTGGTATACAGAATGAGCTTGCATTTTAGTGATAGACTCACTTGCCTTATAATATGAATGAGCCAGTCTCTAAAGTACACAGCTTTGAAGAGACTTTTCCTATATATCTGTCATCCTGATTCTTATTCTACAAAAAAAAAAATTAAAAAAAAATAGGAGTACAAAAATGCTTGCCTAGAGGAATTTGGTAAGTGCTGTTAGATGATATATGGGCTATGTGAGAAAATGAGAGAGTCTAATACAGATTTTCAAGTTTGGTTGCTCAGAAGAATCTAGCCTGTATTTGATGAGCCTGGAGGGGAACCTAGGCATCTGCAATTTAGAAGGTCATCACATGATGACTGCATTTAGACACACATGAGGCAGCAGGTGCAACATGTTAGCAGTACCAACAATTAAATCTTGGTTACAAAGAGTTCTGGGACAGAACCCCTTTATTTACCTGTTGTGTGTGTTAGAACCTTTAATGCAAATCTCAAGTAAAGTGAACACCTTGTTCAGGTCAAATTATATATAGCAATTTTTAACAATGTCTTGATAAGAAACATTTTAGTTGCTGTTATTATTTTTGAAAAGGGAGTTTGCTGATAATGACTCAACCTGTGCTCTGCTCTTCCCAGAGGAGGGCTGCTTCTTGAACAGAATGGGAAGTGAAATCATCCCGTGTCTCTGGGCTGTGACATTAGTCTGCACATGCAGCCTCCAAACCCTCCTTGGTAGAGATAGTATTCTCTTTGAATTTGAATTGTGGAATATTCTGCAGGTTATAAAAATATCTGGCACAGTGTTTGGTATATATTAGGTGCTGAACAATTATTAGCTTGTCTTCAATTCAATCCTGTTACAGAGGTAAAACAAAATGTGAAAAAAATTATTCTTTTATTTGTTATAATTAGTTATACATGACAGTAGGATGCATTTTGACCCATTGTACACAATTTTGTATTCCTCTGGCCTTACTGCAGAGTCCCAACATTAGTGTAATCATACATGTATAGTAAGTAATAATGTAATGTTTTGTATCATGGACTTGCTAAAGCATCCAGTGCAGAGCTTTCTTTCATTATTCATTTCCTGGTACTCCCAGGTAAGAGTAGTGACTAGTGTATCCATCACATTTTGAGCCTTTTGGAGGTCATCAGAAGGATGCTAAAGCTGGACATCGAGGCCAATTATTTGTGACTTCAATTATTGTTCAGGAGAATCTGAACTCAGGGCTTGTGCAAATTTAAAATGTTGGCACATTTTGCAGTACTTTCTAGTGTCTTTGTCTACACATTTCAGGAACTGTTTCTGGTTTAAAAGTTCAAAACAGCCAAAAACTTCAAACAGCAGCATCGTTCTCTGACTTTAATGGCAGCAGAATGGCACAGAACATCTGAGCTCATGCTGCATAATGACATCTTTTGGCCTTTCCGTAAAGGCCTGCTTGTCTCGTGTTCTTAAATAAAATGTGAGATCTTGGAATGTTTTTCTATCTGACAGGATAAAATTGAGGCCTTTCTGTAAGATATAATGGGAGTTTAAAGGCAGACTGAACCCTGAAGCAAAGAACCACTCACATTTTCGAATCACAACTGGTGAGCAATGGTGGTTTGATCACAGGTGCTGCCTCTTGCCTATAGTACCCGTGGGAAACCGGCTGTCGTTCGACGGCTCATCTGCCTGGTCTTTTTAAAGTTGCCTGAGAGAGCGCTGCTATAAACTTACTTATTTATCCTATTTATTGGATGAGCCCATCACATAATGGTCTTTGGGTGCATTTACAAGGGCAATAAAAAAGGCTATGCAATTCTCTCTTAGCAATTTCTTAGCGAACCCAGAGCTCAAAGTAGATACAAGCATATGCAATTCAGCTATTTCACTGTTCTTTAACAATCTTTACATTTTTATTTAGCTTTTTTTTAGGGTTATCACATAATAAAATTGAAAAGGAGGAGTACATAATCCTAACTGAATACTAAAGAAATAAAATTATGGAAAACAATTCACACTCTTTTTCAAGGTTCCTGGAGGACAGCTCTGGGTTGGAGGTCCTGACTTCACAAAGTTGCACATGCTGTGTGGAGAGGCTTTCATTGTGCGTTCTTCTTAGATTTCACTTCAGATTAACAAGCATGGCATGCATGGTGCAGACCAGCAATGCTACATCACCCTGCATATGAGACATTCCTGCAGAATTTCAAGCAAAGTGGGTTAGCGGGGCTCTGAACAAGAAAAGGATGGAGCGATAGATGAGCATGTGCAAGCACATGCAGGGAGCAGGTCACACGCATGGGCACAGGTGTCTAGCTAGTGAATCCCGACTGACAGCAGGAGGATAAGCTAGCCTAGATAAAGATCTTAGACTTTGCCCAACAAATAGCTATTATTTTCTACATATGTAAAGTGCTGTCAAATATAACTAAGAATAAGGGATGGGTCATTCACTCACTAGTGCTTAGAATTTCTAATTCTCTGTTATTTTACTTTCAGTGAAGTGGTCCACCACAACAGGTGCTGATCTATGTCAAATGCAGATGAAATGCATAATAGTATTTGGTCAATGATGAAGGTAAATATGCTAATTGGATAAATAAGACCAATGCATGGGGTCAATATATTCTAAGAAAGTTTCTAAAATAACAATAAACTATACTTATATTTTCAAGTAACTTCTAATGAAGAATTTATTTCATATGATTCCATCATTTCAACAGATCTTCCTCCACCTGTTAAGATATGTAATTTGCTTTGCTTGGTGCTGAGACTAACCCAGTGAACACAGAATGCTCTTTGCCCTCAAAGTGATTAGTGCATTGTGGAGAAGATAACTGCAATTCAGGATATAGAAGAAAGAAGGGAGTGCAGAAATGTGGACATGGAAACTCCTTCCTGGCCCTGCTTGAGAATATTATAAAAAAGACCACTTGGCACAGTGGTGAGCAGATCAGAGGGGACCACCTGACCATGTGGAGGAGGCTTGGGAGAGCCAGGAGACTGGAAAGATGAACACAGCCAGGCTGTGGGCTTCTTCAGTAGTTCCTGCATCTGCAGGTGCGATTTCTAACTTGAGTCTCGGTAAGGAAGCAGTACAATGAGAAGTTATGCTGCAGTTTGGCTTTGGTACAAAGGTGGTTTGGGCTACAGAGAAACAGGGCTGGGGCTTCTGGGTAAGTGATATCACTGGACTGGCAGGAAAGAGAGGACAGTTAGGAGGGGCACTACTGTGGTGTCGTCAGTGTGATTTTAAAAATACACGTGAAAGACACTATAAAATTGGATTAATGTTTACATGTAAATGGATATTGGAGCAAAAAATAGGATAAGAGTCAGGATAACATAGATGACTTCAGCATGGTTGATACAGAAATTGGAGCAATTAATGGAGAAATAAAAAACTTGAAGAAAGAACGAGCAGGCAGGAGTTCAGTGTTGAAACTGGAGATTGAAGCGATGGGGGAGAGTTTATTAGGGTACATTCAGAAGGCAAAGGATACCTGGCAAGGAAACTCAAAATGGCCTGGAGTAGAGACAAAATGTATGCCTTACCAGAGGAGAATCGTGACGTGAAGTCAGGAGACTGTGCAAGATTATCAGGTGAGAGAGGGTTAAGCGCAGAAATAGAGCACCCATACCTGGAGGTGGGAGATGACCAAGGATGTACTGCCATGGAGGGTTCAGTGGAGAAGTCAAAGCTGCAAGAGGGAGATAGAAAGGCCCCACAAGTCCCAATTAGACATGGAACACACCACACTCTTCATTAGAAAATAGCCAATATTTGCTTTAATTCTCAGTTCTAATAGGCATGTGATTAGCATTCATTTACTCTCACACTTTGCTATCTTTTAATGTTTTTGTTAGTGCATTAAAGTTATAGATAATATCAGAGTTTATTTTGACATAATCACATATACGTGAAATATTATTTGCTCTAAATCAATCCCCAGGATTTACTCTTTCCTTCCCCTCCTCCCCCAACACACAGCAAGTTTTGTTTTCTTTAACCTAAAAATTGATGTTTAGAACCCTTTTTTACAAATATGCACTGAACAGTTTCATGTTAGTGTTGAGGAGTGTTCACATCTCTCCAAATTGCTGTCCTAAGTATGACTTTAATAAAGCTGCTCCTAGAGGGGGTTAATTTCCCACATTGTAAAGAGTTTCTAAAAGAGAGTAGCAAGATATATTCATCAATACAGGAGACCTAAAACCAAAATGCTACAGGAACTTGCAGGAGGAAAGTTGGTTCTCTGTTCAGAGAGTCACTGAAGCCTCTAACAGAAACAACAGAGATACCAGCTAAACCACAGGCCAGTCCGTTTCTCCCTTTTTTGCTACTCTGTTTCTTAAGTTAGTTTAAGTTTAGGGCACATGCATACTGAACTAAATAACTTAATTTGAATATATATCACTTAGTTCTCAAAATACATTATTTTTACCAATTCAGTATACACACAAATACAGAAATAAATTTAGGGAATGAATTTTGTTTATTGTAATTTCTATTTCCATTTCAAATATACTCCATTTGTCTCTCTGTACCTTTTCCCCCCAAGATTTAGATTTAAGATAGTGGTATCATCCCATTATTTTGTACAATGATGTACAACACCAGTGAAGAAACATTGAAAGAAGTTAAACATTTTTAAAAAAGACAACGGTGACATTTTACTATAATTACTTAACATTTTATTATTTTACTTAACCTTTAAATATATTTGTAGACTATACTCACATTTGATCAAACCTCATTTTATTTATGTATCTAAACATACATTTGTCATATATAACACATTCACTTATTTTATAGAACAAGACATTTTTATGAACTGTTACAAATAAGTCTATTTATTTCTCTTTCAGAAAAATTCAAAGATGTATTTCTTATTTTCTTCAGTTATAATTTTTATTTTTCCTTAGAACTTGAATTGCAATGTACCTGAAATTCTTAGACATATTACTTTTTCCTGGAGAAAATAAAGAAAATCCCAGCACAGTACTTAATGCATCTAATTGTGTGGCCATTGTCTTCGGCATCAGAGGCTGTTCTCCAAGGCCGTTTTGTCATTCTCATGACCTCCCTATGACAATAGGTTACCTTGTTATTCCCAGTATCAATTGCCATGGCTTTGACTCCCTCTTGATAGTATGGAATCCAATTCCTCTTCCATTCAATGTCAGCAATAAAGGATTTATTCAGCAGCTGAAGATGGTGTCATTTGAAATGAGAAAGGAAGCCTTCTTTCATTCCAATTAGCAATGAGGGAGAGAGCTGGTCTCTTCCCCCTACTTCCCAGGCCTGAGCAGGACCAACACTGAAACTGAACCCTGCCACCTGCTTAGACTGTTGCAACTGCACATCATGTAGCAGGTAGAATGCATTTTCTGTGTAGGGAAACCCAGACATCTTGGGCGAGTGGCTAACCTGCTCCCAGAGAGATGCAGGGTCATTCCTCTTTCCCTCAGAGGGAGGTTTTCCACTGGGCAAGTCATGAGGAGGGCCAGGACACACTGCCTGTCTGTGTCAACCAAAGGCGCCATGTTTCCAGCCACTGACTCCTTCCCTTTCCCTGTGAGGATGACAGACACCAGGAAAATAAAGTATGTTAGAAAATGAAGCTGTTGCTTGAATTGACATACCATAAATGAATGTGAGTCTTCAGTAATCTTCATGATCTTACTTTTATGTACTCCATTCCCTGCCAATAATACATATTTATGTGGTGAAATTTTATACCTCGTCATTAATTTTTTTTCTTTTATATTTGATTGAGTTGCAAATAGATTTTTTTCTTTCATGTATATACATACGTGTGTGTGTGTGTGTGTATGGGTGTGTGTGTGTGTGACTTGTATTTATTTGTATACAGCTAAGTGGGGAGAAGTTCCCAAGAGCCCTGGACCAGCTGGCACCTGAACCCCCCACAGGTCATTGTCCATCTCTCAGTGCGTGGGACTGGCCGGTTCAGGTTTGCACCTGACCCTACTGTCCTCACCGGCCGTTTCTGGCCCTCTCTCCCTTCTCTTTGGCAGCTGCTGGTTCCTCCAGAATCAAGTTTTGCTTTTTAAGCTCTTTAAAGACTTACATTTTACCTCTTAAAAAAAAAGTTACCATATGCTCCCAAAGGTAGTTTCTAAGCTCATATTAAGTACTCTAAAATAGGAAAAGCAAGCTTACAAAATATTTGTGATACAAATAGAACTAATATACATATTACAAACTTTGCCTACTATTTCTTTCTCTTTTTTTGTATTCATATTTATTTGAATGAATGAGACTTCATGCTTCATTCACACTCTGGTTTAAAGTTACCTAGGAACAAGTAGATTTTGAGATGTGAGAAAAGAATATGTGGATTTCAGAGCTTATAGAAGAGGTAAAAAGGAATGGTCAAATACAATGGCATTGAGGTCTCAGAGGCATTTTTTCTGATAAATATGTACAGAGAGGTGTTTAGTTACACAGCAAGCACTGAATGTGTAGATATTCAGGGAGGGGACAGAGAATTGTGTGTTTGTTTATCTTTTTATTTTGAGGGACAAGAGACAACAGTTTCAGATAGATGTATAAATAAGCATCAAGCATCTTCAATGATTAAGAACTTTTGAAACCTAAGAAAAAACTGTAACTTAGAATTTGTTCTTCAAGATAAATGACCAGTGGTCTTATCTCCAAGAAAACTATAAGAAAGATTTAATAATAGTTTTAATAATGTATTTCAATTTGAATAGAAATTATGAAACATCGTTTTTAGTTTTCTCTGTAAACATATCATACCTACATTTTAGGCATGAGGAGGCACTACAAAGAAGACCCAGTGATGCTCACCTGTAATCCCAGCTATTCAGGAGGATGAGGGGGAGGAGCACAAGTTTGAGTCCAGTTTCAGCAATTTAGCAAGATCTTGTCTTAAAATAAAAATAATAAAAAGGTCTGGGATGTAGGTCAGTGATAAAGCACCCCTGAATTCCGTCTGTTGCTGGGTGTGGAGATAAAGGAGGTCATGCATACCCGATCTCCTCTGCACCCTCCCTCGGTTTGCTAATGTTCTGAACACCAGTGGACTCCATGAGCAGAAACCAGCCACAGAACATGCACATTGGTAGGCTGGTGAGGGCCTGAGAAGCTGAAAATGAACTGAGCTGAATCAAATCAGAATCTGTTGAAGAAACCTGCACGGATTCCTTCTCTGCTTCCCTGACTGGGTGTGATAGTCCCTGCTGCCTAGATAGAATGACATGGCCCCGGCCATAAGGTGCATGGGACATGCATGGTCCTCTGCAGCTTCGCTCTGGATGAGGCCACTAGGACCACCCAGGTGGACTGAGGGGCTGCCTGGTACGTGAACAGTGCTGCTTCATTTTCTCTCTATAGTTCCAAGTACACCTGAAATATTCTAAATATTACATGAAGATCCATTAATTCATTTGTTCTTTCTTCACTCATTTCATCCACCATCGTTTATTTTGTGCCTACTGTGTCAGCACTGTGCTAGATGTGGAATGGAAATAAGAAAGGAGGCTTGCATGTTTCTCACCTCTATAAAGCTTTCAGAATTCCAGAATATAAATAAAGGGAAAGGGAAAATTGTAGCAACTATTGCAGTGATAATTACATACTATGATGCATCCTGGGAGACAGAGACAGCCCAGCTTCAGTGTGCTACCTGAGCAGTCATGTTGGTCCTGTGCTTGGAAGGTCTGTGCTCAACTTAAAGTTCTAACAGTACCTTTTAGAAATTCTAAATTATTCTCCAACCATAGGGGCTATGTTTTTATTTTTCACCAGCCTCTAAAATTACTTTGCATATTCAAAGATGCTACATTAATTATAAACATGGGAATACCTGTTTTAGATATAGTGATAAGGGAGCACAATCCAGAGAAGGTAATTCCAATTAGACTCTTCCTCTAAGTCATAAGTATAGGTAAGATTGACTCCAGAGCCATCTCTCTACCTTTTACTGATCTACCTGTTGCTCTAGCTAAATCAATGAGGTTTAAAAGAATTAACAGATTAAGTAGTAAAAGAAGATTCACAATATATTTACAAACCAAATCCTTCCTAAAAGTGACAAAGGATACAGAACAATAAACAAATAGGCCAGTAAAATGTGAAAAGATGGGATTCCAATAATCATTAATATAAATTTAATGATATGTGGGATAATCTATTTCACCAATCAAATTGACAATTAAAATTTTAATTCCCCCATGTGCAGGTATAATTGCACAAATGGTGCTTTTATCATGTACAATCAGAGAAATGAAAAGCTGTGCTCCATTTGTGTAAAAAGTAAAATAAAATTAGGTAAAAAATGTAATATCTATGGTCAGTATTCTTGTTCCGGGGAACATTAAGTTAATATGATCACATAGAGAAGGAATTTACTGGAAAGAAATCAGAAAATTCAAAGTTGAGGAAGGGTGTGGGTCTCAAGTCAAGCTTAAAAGAACAGTTCTCGAAACTCTGCTTGAGAACTGCTCTGTGCATCAAATCATCATAAACATTGATGACTCCTTTAGTAAAATAGGCTGTCTCTTCCTTTGCAGGTGCCACCTCTGGATCAGGAAATGCAGGAGAATCTCACCCAGGGTCCTATAGCTCATTCCATTACTCTCACCAGCACTGTGGATTGTATAAAGTGCCTTTTCCTCAAGAAATGCACACATCATCATCCCTTCTTCCTTATAGCTCTGTAGAGCTCTGTTGCGTTCACACCCCATGTTCGTTTTTGTCCAGTCATCTGGTGATGGACATCTAGGCTGTACCATAACATGCCTGGAGTGAATCGCATTGCTGTTGGAAGAAGGAAATTCTGTCATTTGCAAGTAAATGGATGGAACTGGAGAATTAGACTCAGAAAGTTAAGGGTTGAATGTTTTTCCTCATATGAGGAAGCTAGAGATAAAAAAAAGGAATAAAATGAAAGGGAATCTGATGAAAATAGAAGGGAAGTCAGTAGAGAAGGCAGGGAAGGAGGGAAAGGGGAAGACCTGGGGAATAAAATCTATAAGATTATGCTCACACATTCTTGAATATACCACAATGCATCCGACCTTATGTATAATTATAATGCATCAATGAAAAACACATGTACATGTAAAGAAATAGATGGTAGATCAGGAGAGTAGAGGAGGGGAACAGGAAGGGGAGGGAAAGCAGGGAGGGAAGCAGAAGGACTGGGGAATGTATTGGTGCCAATCGTGTTATGTTCATATGTGAATTTATTACAATGAACCCCACTAGTCCATGTAATTATAACACACTAACAAGAAGGAAAATAGAAATTTCTGGGTTGAATCTACATGTACAGTGATGGGTTAATTAGCCTCCCTGTTCCTAAATTGCTTCTTTATAAAATGGCATTAGTAATATCTTTCTTATATGAACATTTTCATATAAAATGAAACAATGTATATAAAACATAATGCAGTGCCTCAATCATCAGCTGAAAACTTCAACTACTTTTGTCTATTTTTTGAAATTTGGTTCAGTTCATTTGTCATTCATTTGTCATTATTAACCGAGTTTTTGTTAATAATGTGAAAGGTATACTTATAATAATTTAATAATTTATCTTTTTCCTAGCACTTGTGTTTTAAATGTTTACTCCCAGTTCATTTTGTTTTCTTTTTTAATATTATGGATTTATAAAGTTTAACATATGTTTTCAAATCCACTGATGTTAATTTGATGTCCTTTTACTGTTTTTGAATTTAAAAACAAATTCTCATTGAAGAATCAAATTAATGTTCACACATGTGTGCCTTTTTATTGCTACTTCCCTTCTCTATTTAACCATCTAATCAACCTGGGAATGTGTTATGATGACAAATATCTATGATGTCTTTAACAACAAAGAATATACAACCCAAAAAATCAGTATCCAGAAAAAAGATAAATGGAATCTTTTCCAAGTTCAAAATATACACTTATAAAAGAGATATAATTGAGCCACAGACTGGAAAAAAATGTTTGGGGCTTATTTGAAAAAAGACTTATGCTTTACTCAGCTTTTCCACTGCCCTCACCAAAAAACCTGACAAGAACAATTTTAAGGAGGGAAAGATTTGGGGGGGCTTACAGTTTCAGAGGTCTCAGTACATAATGGCCTATTTCATTCCTCAGGGCCCAGGGCAAGACAGAACATCATGATTGACTGATGGGTGTGGTGGAGGGAGGAGGCTCAAGACATCACACCAAGAAGCAGAGAGAGACTAAGGTCAGTTCATGAAATATATATCCCAAAGGCAATCCCTCCAGTGACCCAGGACCTCCAGCCACACCCTCCCAGCCTGCAGTCCCCACCCAGTTCATCCTACCAGGGGATTAAGGCACTGATTGGGGTAAGGCTCTCATAACCAATTCATCACACCTCATATCCAAACCATAGCACCAAAGGAGGGAAAGTGGAACACCTGGGGAATACAATCTCTAAGATTATGCTACACGCATAATTCCTACAAATCAACAATTAAAAGGAAAGCATCTCACACACACAAAAATAGACATAATATAGCTCAACTGCAGAAGAGTTGAGAAGAGCTACAGGTTCACAGCAATGTTGACCACAGCTCTGTTGACAATGGCCTGGAGTGAGAAAGGACCCCTGTGCTCAGCAACTCGGCAACAGAGGGATAGAGACAGATGGTGTAGATGTGAAGCCAAAGGGGAATGGGTGCTGGCACAGGCTAGGTGCCCCTGACACTTGCAGACAACGTGCCAGGTCACAGGCACTGGAGGGCCCATATTCTACAGATACGTTCATAGTAATCACCCAGGGTGGAAAGATCCATACAGACCCATACAGGGCCAGAGGTTAGGGGACATAAGGAATGTGGAAAGATCACTCAGTGTGTAAGGGTCTTTAATTTGGAGAAATAAAAAAAAATGCTTTGAGACTTGAGAGGCAAGTGATTGCATAATACTGTTGAAGCACCAAGGACCACTAAGTTGCTCATTTTAAAATGGTTCCTTATATGTTATGTGATTTTACCTCAAAATTTATTTTAAAGATTGGATGGACAGAAGACTTGTATACTTCACCAAACAAGATATATGGTATGTCCAATACACACATGAAAATAATCAACATTATAAGTTATTGTATATATATATACACACACACATAAAACATCATTAGAATACAAAAAGAAAAAACCTGATGCTTTCATTTTGCTAGAGTGTCAAATAGCTCAACCACCTTGAATAGCCAAAGCATGACCAATATGTTCCGTTTATTTATTTATTTTGGGTACATTCATTCCATTCCACTTCTGATTATGCACTAAGATCCCTGAGAACATGTGTCCCTGTGTTCAAAAGAATGACTTGATCAAGAAAGTTCATAGCAGCTGGATGTGCAAGAGCCTACAAAGAGAAATAATCCAACGATCCACCAATAGAAGAATGGGTAAAACCGGGAGGCAAAAGCCCTCTGGCTGATCTATACTCACCATCAATCATCAATAAGGATGAAGATACTTGAGTACTGACAGAGGATGGATAAATCCAATGAGATTATTTTACGTGGGAGGAACAAGACACAAATAATAACACATTGATTTATCCCATTTATTTTAGGTTCATGAGATGATGGGACATGTCAGTATCTTTCATTAGGTCTTAGTTGCATATGTATAAATAATTTCCAGAATTCATAAGACTGAACACTAAAATTTGCATATTTACTTTGTATTAATGGACACTGATATATTTTCTTTGTTAGTGTGATTTTTCATATTTAAAAGAAAAATAACTTATTTTATGACATTTAAATGCTGTGGACAATCGGCCCTCACCCTTTCTCATTCTGGAACAGGTTTTTGTACCTCCAGTTTGAATACATATTTTACTGTTTTGTCTTTTAGAATTAGTATCATGCCTGTGTCCAACCTCATTTGGCATGCTAATAGGAATACATCTGCTGATCTGCCATCATATGACATAATTTCCTAAAGTGCCACCTGTGATACAACATATTGTACAGTTTCAATTTAAAAACTTTATGAATATTAAAAGCAAATGTTCCCGCTTCCTTGAGTGCATTGGCTTCATATTCTGCTCACCAAGCCTATCCCAGGTGTTGATTTAGAATTCAGTGGTACAAAACGATTATCTATCATTCTAAATTATCTCATATTCTTCTAATCCTCCATGTATCTGAGACAGAAGCCTGGGAAACACGTTCTTTCCCATTGACCATGTAACACATTTTGTCATTAGTGGCTGAAGCTGCATCATTTGGAATTTCAATCTAAACAAAGATTCATAAGTGCGTCACCCAGCAGCTGCCTTGTCAGGTTGTGAAAGGGAAAAATTAAACTCCTATATTTATTCCAAGCTCTTCTGGGATGGATCTCATAGGAGAGCTTCATTTTTATTTCCTGTTTATCAGAAATAAGCCTATGGAAGACACGTTATGTAAGTAATTATGTAAAGCCATCACACAGATGGTGGATCATAATAAGCGATTGTTGATAGGGATTTGGTCCTTTAACAAGCGCAGAGAAATGGCATCTGACTCTCCTTCTTATTAATAATAATACCTAGTGCTCGTTAAATTTGGTGGCAGTTCCACTTTTATCAGAAAAAAAGAGATCTGGCACTGATAATAACTGTTATTGAAAGGGGAAGAAACAACACAGGGTTTCATTTATTTTCTGTGCAGGCAGCGGATGCTACCATAGATAGAGAAAGAGACAGACAGTCAGAGAAGACAGACAGACAGGTAGACCTTATGAAACAACTGAAAAAGAGCAAAACTGCAGTTATAATGCAGCTTCTTCTGGATCCCATAAATCCTTTTTCATTAATCTTTTAGAATTGACCCCGCGGGAAGCAGAAAATGCATTTGTCCAAATTGTTTACTTTTCAGCCTCTTTCAAACTGTTACTTGTAAAGTACTAGAAGTATAAAGCCACTGGTTCAGATATTCATTCATGTATCTGTTCAGAAGTATTTGATGAGACTGACTTCTTCCAGGCACTGTTGGGAAAGGCAGTTGTGAGTCAGAATAGCTGGTCTCTACCTTCAAACTGATTATTGTCCCTGAAAAGAAGCGTGATTATGGGGTCTATTAAAAATCTCTGGAATGAGATTAAATTCACCATTTATTCACCCAAAATATATTCATTAAATGTTTAGTTTTTTACAACCTAGAAGGAGGAGCTGGACTAAAATGGAAAAATGCTACAACAAACTTCAGTACAGAGAGACTTACACTGAAATTTTCAATTGCTTAAAATTTGAATGTAATAATGTAAGTAAAGTTCTGGCCAATCTATGGCTAAATGCCTGAAGCAAATGTCCCCAGACATTGCCAAATGTCCCTCAAAAGGCCATATTGCCACCTGCTGAGAAGCATTAAGAGAAGAATTGAGGAAGAAGAGATGTAAAGACCTCAGAAACTGGTAAAAACAAAAGTCTCATTAGATACAAAATTAATGTTAGTTACCATAAAAAGGATATAAATTGTTCTCATTCTCACAACCATTAATACTGCACAATATCTACTGTCTTTTTTTCTCCTATACGTCTTTACTTGAACCATTCAAGAATTTGAAATAAATCCATATTCTTGAAACCATAAAATGAACAAGAATAGCTACTATCATTTCTTGTTGCATATTTTGGGATAATGTTATTAACAGCCAAATTACAAAATAACAAAGTGATCAAGAAAGAATGTGGCATCAACAGAATTCAAAATGAAAATAAAAATTGCTGGCAATTGAGATTTTAATATAAAATTTGGAAGATTGTTTACAACATGCTTTTCTTTCGTTTTTTCTTTGGTCAAGAACCTCACTCTTTGTAGATTAGAGATGTTTATCCAATAACTGAGAAAAGAAAAGAGTTTTCAAAGTAGGAATGAGGAAGAATCAATGCAACATCAATATGCTTTTTAATGTAACATCAGAATTATGTGTGACAGATGATCTCAATGTTGACATTGCTGGCATTTGGTGTAAATAGGTCTGTATTTTTAGAGGTACCTTGTGCACAATAGGATGCTTAGAAGCTTCCCTGGACCCTGTCTTCTAAATGTCTGGAAAAAATGTCCCCAGGCATTCCCAAAGTCACTGAAAGGCAATATTGCCACCTGTTGTAAATCATTGAATTAAGGCAGTGATTGAGGAGAAGATGTGTGGGCTTCTGAAAGTCTTTGAGAGATAGCTCACACAAAGGGAACTTTGCCCAACTGACTAGAATCTATAGCTAAGCATCACTAGTGACAAATAAAATAATATCTATAGTATTCTGAAGTGTGCAGATTAAGACAAATGAAAAAAAGACAGAAAATTCTCAAGATGTGAAAATAAACAGCAAATATCAAAAAGTCAAGTGAGTAATTCTCTAAGTCAGTGACAATAGAGATCAGTATTCCTAATCTTTGTTTATTTCAACATCTGTTTAAATGTTGTAGTTTTGGATTACAAATATAAGTGAAGTTAGCAGATACTAATTTTGACTAACTATGCAATCATATTTTGACTTTATTTTTAAAAGATCAAAAATATGTATACTAAATAGCTTATCATCACTTTTCTCAATTATCCAAACAGTAATTAGCTTGAAAAACTAACCTTAATGAAACACCTGGTGTCTTTAAAAGATCTAAATAATTTACCTAGGATTTTATCAATAATTTGAACTCATTTAAGTACAGAAATTTGCTAACTTGTTAGGATTAATTTATGTTAAAACTGACTTTCACTCGAAAGTATTTTTTGAGGTGGGTCCAGGAATAATGTGAAAGTCCTACTAAATTTTTAGTTTTAAAAATTCATTAAAATGTCACCCCAACATTATTTATAATGTAAAGATTTCAAAACAAATATCAAAAAAATAATTTTTCCTGACAGTCATTCCTAAACCCATGTTGCCATCTGTCTGTGGTGGACTGGTGGCCAAGGCCAACCACTGGGAAGTTGTGTCCATGTGGCAGAGGGTGGAGACAGTGTGGACCAGAAGGTCTCCCCGTTGAGTGTTGCTGAGCCAGGCCCTCCCTGGCCCCCGATGTTCTGCACCTGTGTGCACAATTGGTCTTCCTCTTCTTTCTTCCTCTTCCCTCTTCCTGATTTCTATTAAGCATCTCCAGGGACCTCCTGGCCAACATTTCAACCATCAAGTCTTAAGTTAGGAAATGAGGGAAAAAAATAGCTTTCCATGGTTGCATTAAATTGAGAAATACAAGGTTATATTTAGAAAATGAGTTCCAAGGGGAAAAAAATTGTGAGCTCTTTTTAGATGAGTACAAAACTAATAATCCATAGCTCAAACATATTAATGATTCAAAATATGTAAAGAACTTAGACAGGACATTTTCAGACATTGTGTAATAAGCATATGGAATGAATTGAGCAAAATGACCATCAAAGAAAATAAATTAATGAGCTTAAGAAGCAGACATTTGGACATGAGAAAAAGGATTAAAGCATACAAGGGCCAGTCAGTGTGTGGAATTGTGATAAAAGTGGATAGCCTCTTTGAACCACATAGTACTTTCAGCTCATTCATCTAAAATACAAATCTACACTTTTAATTAAAATATGCCTTCCAAAGTCCATGAATATGTCTTAAAATACTTAGAATTAGGTTGGGTTTGGCCTAGGGCATAATTTACATAGGTAGTTTGAGTTCTTGGTTCATTAATGAAAAACATACCTGCCCCTTGGGAAAGAAGATATATATAAAAAAAATTCTATCATGTCCATTAGATCCAGTAATAACTCCACTGTGAAACTCAGTGCATTCTAGAAAGAAGTTTGTGGGTTGGTTGATCATTACTGAAGAACACAGAAGTTGAACACTAGTGAATGCATGTAACCCCTCCACCCTCCGCTTCCTAAGGGGAGACAGGGTTACTTCTGGAAACTTGATTGGGGCCAGAGCTGTCTAGATTTCTTCCTTTGCTTGAGTGGGCTTCCCTTAGCTCCATCCCCCCAGGGCTGCTATAAGTAGGGATTTTTTTTAAGTCTTTCTTGTCTTTTAGAATCTATTTCTTTTTCTCATCCCTACTTGTTACTGGCTAATGTATTGATGCTGAAGGAGGGACACTTCCATCGTTTGCTTACACCTAGTGTGTTTATCTTAATGGAGAAACTGTGTAGTCTTTGTCTTCGACTATTTTAAAGATAAATGATAAAAGAGCAGTTGTGTTGATTGATGTGTGACTATGGACAGCTTCAGAGGTTATACCAGGCACACTGTGTATTTTGACTCATTTTACAATACCCTGACAGATTATTTTTAATATTGCTATTAGGAGATGAGTTGTCTCCCTGTCCTTAATCCACAGCACCTTAGAATACTATTTATTTGAAAAAGTGTGTGTTTGCAGATGTAATTAGATGACAAGGAGTTCATGCTGGAATCGGGTGGACCACTGGTGGTCCAACGTGACTGGTGTCCATATGGAGAGGGGCAATTTAAACACAGACACACACAGGAAGAATGCCTTGAGAAGATGAGGGTAGAGAGGCGGGAAGTGTCTCTATACTCAACGGCCACCAAAAGCCCCAGAAAGTCATTAGAAGTAATGGAGATGTATGGGACAGATTCTCCCTCAGAGAAGGAACCAGTCCAGCTAATACCTGACTTCTGGTCTCCAAAATGGTGAGAAAACACTTTTTTTATATATATATATAAGCCACACAGTACTTGGTTATGGGAACTTGGTTATAGGAGCTTCAAGAAAACTAGTGTTTTAATCATCTTTAGAGCTGCTATGATTAAAAGACCCAACCAGAAAAACCATAGGGGAACAAAAGTTTGTTTAGGGGCTAATGGTTTTAGAAGGCTCAGTCCACTGAAGACTGGTTTTATTTCCTTGGGCTCAAGGTGAGGCAGAACTCATGGTAGAAGAGTGTGGCACAGGCAAGTGGCTCACATGATGATCAGAAAGCAGAGAGACACCACTTATCAGATACAAAATATGAACCCCAAAGACATGCCCCATTACCCACCTCCTCCAGCCACACCCTACCTGTGGTTCATTCAGTTACTGCTCAGTTAACCTCCATCAGGGATTAATTCACAGATAGGTTTAAAAGCTCTCATAACCCAATCATTTCTCCTCTAAACTGCTTTGCTTTGTCTCACACATGAGCTTTTGGGGGACAACTCACATCTGAGCTGTAACAACTAGCAACAGCATTTTACAGCTGAAGACTGAAAGCTCTGGAAGCAACCACAGCCCAGGAAGAGAAGTGGGACCTTCCAATCCACACATTCTCCTAAGACCTCATCTGAAAAATACAATTTCAGATCGGAGACTTTCTCTAATCTCTTTTTGTGTTCTGTGAAGAAAGAACACAAAATTATCAAAAATTTTTTTTTCACAATTTTTAAATCTACCAGAAAAGAACAAACTTGATATAAAGAAAAAATAATGTTCCTAAAAGCTGAGAAGTAATTCAGAATCACTGTACATGTCAATAGTTCCACCTTGAAAAGTTATGTTAACAAATTACCTTCGAGATAAGGAAAGACCCTTAAGGGACATCTCAGATTGAGTGTCAGTGATAAGGGGGAAAAACATGTAGAAGAGTCAAGTGAGCTGAACATTTGAGATAGATAATCAGGCTGCACTTCATTAAGGGAGAGACGTTACCTGGGAAAGGGGTTTCATAAATGCAAACTGTAGGAAATTATCAAATAGATCAATTTTGAATGTTGAGAGTGATCAAATAGGAAGAGCTACGTCTGTAGAAATAATTTTTAAAATTTATACTGTTATTTTTAAATGATTCAATGTAATGTTTTGAAACATGCATACACTGTGTAATGTTTAAATCAGATTAAACATATCTATCTCCTCAAATATCATTTCCTCAAGGTGTAATAATATAAAATCCTTCGTTTTATCTCCCTGAAATGCATAAGATAGCTTATCAGTGTCTGTACCCCCCCCCCCGTTCTCTCATAGCCCCTGAACTTCTCACTCTTCTCGACTATCTTAGCACCCATTGATCAATCTCTCTCCTTCCCTCTTTCCCCTCACTACTCTCCCCATCTTCTGGTTGACATGGCCTAAAACTAAGAGAAGCCTTCGTCGCTCTTTCTGTAGCTCAGAAATTCTGCTTGTCTCTCCTCAGGATATTTGCTCAGTCCACAAATCACCATCAGCTCTTCTCTGTTCAAGAACACAGGACATAAACTTCCCTGTGTTATCAACTCCACAACTGTGCTTCTCACAATTTTACATCTCAGATCTTTTTAATGCCCCTAAAAAAAGTGTTGAGAAACATTCCCAAAGATATTTATCTTATTAGAAATCTGAACAAATTTTTTTAATATTTGTTTACAAATTAATTAAAAGTAACAACAATACAAGCATAAGGTATTATTATAATTTAATATTTCATGAAAAAGAACTACAAATTAGTGAGAAAGAAGGAATTGCACGATGCCTTTGCAAATCCCTTTATTGTCCTGCGTAATTGAGGCTAGCCACTTTTTCATGTCTGTTTTGCATTCAATCTGTTGTAGTTATGTTGTTTCAAATGAAGTGTATAAGGAAAATCTAGCTTCAAAAATATATGTAGTTAAAAAAGAGATGAGTATTGTATTGGGTGTTCTGAACAGTCATGGCTAATCTTCCTTTAAATTACATAAAACCTAAGAAAAGGTGGATTCTTAAAGATGACTACAACTACATGTGCCGACATTTTATAAAATTATTTTATGAACCCATGATCCTAACCTCTTTGTGAATGGATGGATACTTTGCCAAACCTGATCTTGTAATTATGCACTGGCTACTTGAAAGTATGAATTGACTCATGCAGTCACATCTTCCAGAGATTAGCACATTTCATTATATGATGTAAGTCATTATTACCAATATCACCTCGGACCATAGCAGAAGAATCTGTTCATACTGGGATGTTGTCAGGCTCATGATGATGAAGACAAATTTTCTGAATCTGATCTTTGTTTCCAAGCTCAAATTCTACCATCAGTCTATCATACTGTAAGTTATTTTCATAAAAGTAACAGCCTAGCTTTGCTCACTGTGGAGAAATTATTGGCCTAGCAATGAGCATGGTCTATCCGTTATTAATTCAGGTAAACTGAGAACGTGAAGAATTGCATTGAATATGTTAGCTAAGTTTAACAATCTGGAGGGGAAAGATCCACGGGTGGACTCATGGCCTTGAGTGGCCGGGAGTGACCTTTCCTCTTTCCCTGGTACTTTTCGATAATTCCGAGCACTAAAGCTTGTTATTTTTATGAACATGCAGAGGCACAGCTCTGTCTCAAGCTAGAGTCCATCGCTTCAGGTATTGGCCATCAGGGGACATCCAGCATGTCCTCTGTGTGCACTCGAGTCCTCATTAGGGGTGGTAGGGCAGACTGTGAACTGTGGGGAAGAGGAATGGAAGGAGACAGAAGGTAGGAGAGAGGCAGTGGGGAGGGGAGGCAGACAGGGATACAGTGGATGGCATCTGTGTGGCGAGATGGATGGACCGCAAGGCAGTGGCTCAGATCCTGGGGTCAGATGTCTTCCTGCAGATCCACTGCTCATTGGAGAGCTGTTACAGGAAAGTGTCTCAGACTCTCAAAGTCATCTCCATTTGGTTGTTTGTTAAATGGGACCAATAATACTAACTACAGCTGAGGATTATTGTCTGAATTAGGTGAAATGTATTAAGAAAGCAGGACTCAGGCTGCTGCTTGGTACTATGCCATGCACAGTAAAAGTCAGCCATCAACGTGTTTGAGACGGAACCTGCAGTGTTATTAAAGAAGACAGAATGCTGCCTTTCACTTATCATTCTCCTTCCAACCAGCACAGCGACCTCACCTCTGCCAACTCTAAGCCTGGGGCTGGATGTCCTCTGTGTGTCTGGCCTGGGCAGTAGCTTTCCTGTGTCCTGTTCGCTGGAGGCTTCCCTTACCATCGGCAGTATTTACTCTGGGGAGAAAACTATGAATTTGATAAATTAGTTTAGATAAAGTCAACATTAAATTGTAATTCTCTGGGATACAATAGATTTTTCCATGGTCTAGACAACTCAGAAGAGGGAAGAGCTGTCAGGGGCATTTCACAAGAAGGCATTTTATTAGGGGGAGAAGCTGATGAACGCCAAGGCCAATCAGGAACAGGCAAGGTGGAGGAGGGGTGCACTCAGGAGAGGCCAGAGGATTGCTTTAATTTTGTTTATTCTCATATTCCCCAAACATATTTAACCACATTGTCCTCCACGGCTGGAATCAGCGATTGAGTATCATGTGTCAAGTGCTTCCAAGGGTGGGCAGCGCTGGCTGAACTCCTTCACAGTAATTAATATGCTGTCACTTCTCATTCCTGCGCCTCCTTTAAAGTCCCTCTCCGGTGCCCATTTCCGATGCCCGTGTTGTGCTGGTGGAGATGCCAGGATGTCTCCTAAGCTCTCTCTGTGTATGAGCTTCCCTGCAGACTCCACCCATCTTTTGTGCTCCTTCAACAGCCTGCTTCAGGTGCTCAGAATTTTTTTTTTTTCTATCAGTCCAGTTCAGATTGTCATCATTTTTTTTTTTTCTCATTTCATTTTATGTTGTTTTTTTAGGCCATCACTTTTGGAAGAATCTGCCATTAATACTTTCTGAATTCTAAAGCCTGTTGAAAGCCATTTTCACTCCCAGAAACCTTTTAATATATAGAAAAGACTTGCCCCAATCCTAGATCTAACCTAACTCACATGCCCTTTTCCCACTATGAACAAATATTCAATATTTTATCTGACATGAAATTATGGGTAACATAAAACAAAAAACCCTAAATTTGCATTTTGAAAGATAGCTTGTCAGTTTATTCAAAATCCCCTGAGTGTGTACTTGTGTACTCCTGAACCCTGTATCTCCTGTTTCCTATAGACCTGGGGCTAATAAAAGATACATAGCATTGAGAGAATCAGTTGCCAGGATTCCTTCACTGTAACTTTCACATTTATGCTTCAACAGGTTTCATTACTTGCAGTAAGAATACAGGGCCATGGAAGGTTTTAATTTATATATATATATATACTATTTTAAAGTTGATACAATATCTGATATTTATCTATCGTAAGGATACAGAAAGCATTGTATTCATTTTCAGCCAAATTAAAGAATGAAAAAGAACAGTAATAGTGAGACTCATGCATTCCAGTTCAGAATCTGTGTCCTAACCGCATGCCATTGTTGCCTCAGGGTGTGGGAAGGTTTGCACAGCAAGGCTCTCAGTGAGGGGGTATTTTGTGTTTATCCATATGAGCCCTGATTAGGAAGATTCTGATCCTCAGCTACACAGCATCTCTCACACTACCCAGTGACTAGCTCCTGGCTGCTGTCAACTTCTGGTGAGTCACTATAAAATGTAACACAAATCAATACAATATTTTAGAAAAAACAATTTAAAAGAAACTTACAACTATTAGTTATAGGAAATAAAATTATTTTAGAAGTTATGCAATGACCCTAGTAGTTAATAATGTACATTTTAAATAAATGAGGATTATGTATTATTTTAACTTCCATGCTGATAAAATTATTTTAAATGTTCCTTACTACATTTGATTGAAAACACATTGAAATAATAAATGTAAAGATGTACCACACTGGAGATGTAAATTTATTTAAATCATTTGTACAAAATTATGCCCTGAAAAAAATTGTATTGTTATTATTATTTGAATAGAAAAATATATATCCACAGCACCTTTTTATAAACAGATAATACAACGAAAAAATTCATCAGCTTATGAAACTTGAATATTACTTTTGAACTGTACAAATGCTGGAGTAATATGACTTTATTTTAAGATAATTCTCTCTTACATCTCCAGCTGTATCTTATGCCTTCTGTTTCAAGAACTTTTAACATGTAACATAGATTTGTTTTGTTTTTCTTTGCTGTTGTATTTTCTTTTGATATCTAAAACAAAAATCAGTTATCATGGGCAATAAATTAGGATATATCTTGTGTAAAAGAGTCATTTTTCCTTCTCTATAAGGGTATATTATTCTTTTATAGAGTATTTTTTAATTCATTTGCAAAAAAAAATCTAGATGTGATTGCTTATACTTGTAGTCCCATGTGCTTGAGGCAGGGGAATCATTTGGTTACACAGGTTTGATAACAGCCTTGGCTGAATGTGAACACATATTACTGTGTGTGTGTGTGTGTGTGTGTGTGTGTGTGTGTGTAGAGAGAGAGAGAGAGAGAGAGAGAGAAAGGCTGAGAAGGTAAGTGCACTACAATGGAAAATGATTGTGAAAATCATAATGCAATTTTTTTATGCTGCTAGTTTAGAAAACAACACTCAGGGAAATCAGGACTATCAATGGACCCACAAATCTATAGTCTAAGTGGTTAATTATTATTTCTAATAAAACTAAGTTTTTCTATTAGCATAAAACTCATTTTATTTCAACATCTTTTTTCTCAAATCTAGCACCAATAATATTTGATTTTTTGAAGACAAAAATATGTGTCTCTGAAGCTGGTCTACATTAGACACAATCAGGGTTAGATATGTGTCCTGCCATAACAGAATCAAGTGGGCTTTGTAAACATGCTACACATTTATTGTCAGGTGTTCATTGTCATGATTGTATCTAGTACTTAAATAAATAAATTTACTTACTTGGATACCAAAGGCAATAAAATAAAAAACGTATTTCATAGACACTCTTTTTCTTCTTTCTCTCTCTAAAAACAATTTTCAGTTAGATTAGAAACTAATCTATATTTATTACCAGGACTTAAAATGGAAGCAGATTGGTTTCTGGAGAACTAACATTACTAACTGTTCTTAATATAATGAATGAGAATTATAACGTATGAACGTATCAGTGGATGATAGGTCACAATGAATCTATATAACTAGAATTTATTTGACATGGACAATGGGCGTGTGCTTCATGGTTTATAGTCAATCTGTTGTGCAAAGTGCTCAGGGTGCAAGCACAACTTTGTTCAGGAAGATTTGCACTAAATGTTGACTGATCTTGGGGTTGCTGGTTCCTGTGACCTCTCCTGGAAAGTCATATTCTGGCTGATGAATAACTGGACACACCACAGCTCTGAGCCTCAGGGCACTGCCTACTTTTCCTGCAAGAGAATCTTACATGGCCACTTGACCTGCCTTCTCTTCCATCTCACTTCTTCCCCTGCTAACTCTATCTCTAGAAGTATTCCTTGGGTCTGTGTGCACAGTTATCTGGCCATACAGACTTCCATTCCCTGCCATTGTTCATATTACCTGTAATTTTTACGTCACCAGGATATTTTGACATTACCCCCTTTGTGGCTTCAGTAAAGGGTCCTATTTTTCACTTACATTCATCAGGTTTTCAGGAAGCCTGAATTTTTCTCAGGATGTCCAAGAATAAAGTAGGTATTATGACAGCTCCTGAGTAGTGAATTCAATCAAATCTGCAATAATTGTCTTTAATCAAACACTCATCTTGATTTTCCTCAACTACATAGATGTAGTTCCCATCTTCAAATAGTTGTGTAACTACAATTTCTAAACCCAGACTGTAGGATCACAACCCAACTGTTCACTGACATGTTCATGTTGATACCTAATAAGCATCTCATTTTTTTACTGATTTTTTTTAAAAAAATAAATGACAGTGGAATGCATTATAATTCTTATTACACATATACAGCACAATTTTTCATATCTCTGGTTGTATATAAAGTATGTTGACACCAACTTGTGTCTTCATACATGTACTTTGGATAATGATGTCTATCACATTCTACCATCCTTACTAATCCCCTGCCCTCTCCCTTTCTCTCCCACCCCTCTACTCTGTCTAGAATCCATCTATTCCTCCCATGCTACCCGTGCCTATCCCACTATGAGTCAGCCTCCTTCTATCAGAGAAAATATTTGGCGTTTGTTTTTTGGGGGAGATTGGCTAACTTGACTTAGCATTATCTTCTCCAATGTCATCCATTTACCTGCAAATGCCATGATTTTTTTCTATTTTATTGCTGAGTAAAATTCCATTGTGTATATATGCCACATTTTTTAAATCTATTTATCCACTGAAGGTCATCTAGGTTGACTCCACAGTTTAGCTGTTGTGAGTTGTGCTGCTATAAACATTGATGTGGCTATAGACCGTGGAGAGAGATAGCTGGGTTAAATGGTGGTTCCATTCCCAGCTTTCCAAGGAATCTCCATACTACTTTCCGTATTGGCTGCACCAATTTGCAGTCCCACCAGCAGTGTATGAGTGTGCCTTTCCCCCCACAACCTCACCAACACTTACTGTTGTTTGTCTTCATAATAACTGCCATTCTGTATGGAGTGAGATGATAACTTAGGGTAGTTTTGATTTGCATTTCTCTAATTGCTGGACAAAACATCTTAATTTTAAAACAGTAAAAAATAACTCTTTATTTTCTCACAATTCACAGCTGTGCCCCTCTCAGATCCACACAGTTCTGCAAGTGGAACCAACAGTCGCTTAAGTTAAAAATCAACAAGTTTTCCTCACTGTTTTCTCATTTCCTCTCTGATACTCTCCATTTTCAGGTCAGAATTGTCAGACTGAAAACAGAAATGTCAGCCGTCCCAGTAAAACACATCCCGCAAGCATCACCTCCAGCTTCGCCATCCCTGCCCCATTCTGGGCACTTCTGGTTGATCTTTCCTGAATTACTAAAGGAACCTCTAATCTGAACTTCCACTCTAGTTCTGACCCTGTTCTTTGGGCTTTCAATTTAGCAGTCAAATAAAACTTGCAAAATATTATGAGATTCTCATGTTGGAAATTTTTGGTGACTTTTCACCAGTCTCAAAAAAATTTAAAATTTCTTCCTCTCACTTGCTGAGCACTGCATGCTCTGAACCTGTATCATCATGACCTTCTGTATGTTATCCTAAATCCTAAATTGCAAGGGCTTCATCACTCCAAATGGTTGCTTAACTGGATTTTCTAAAGCTAACAAAGTACAGTGAACATGGGTCGGATACAGCCTGACTCATGATTCTTCCTAGGAATATCCTAAGCTAGACACAGATCAGTGCCCTCCCAGGACTTTCATCTGACGAGATGGAAGAGGGAGGGCTGTGTTCAGTCCCACCACCCACCGTCACCCACCATCTGGTGATCAGGTGATGCTTGACATTGGGAGGATTCTTCTTGTTTGATGGCTTCTGCTCAGGCATTGGAGTACATAAACACTCCAGAGCCCCATAACTGCAAAGCTTCCCAGGGAGAAGTCCTTCTGACCTTGTTCTGTGTTCATCCAATTATGGACACTGTTAGACTGTTCAGGAAGAGCATAGAAAACTAAAAACTACACATGGGACCATACACTTCCGGGAAGCAATTACTCCTTCAGCTCAGACACAGGTTCAAATCATGTTAAAGGAAATAAGTATTAGCAGCTCAGTGCTTCTGAATGTCTACTAGTGTGTAAGGGATGATTCCAACTACTCTGCATACAATTATTGCAGATTCACACAAACACACGCAAAAAACCAGCTTGTTGCCTGAATCATCATGTTCTATCAATATTAGCTATTAATGTTAAAAAGGAATATGATTCAAAACAATCCTATGAGGTAAACACTTTGTTCCCATATTTTTCAGAGAGGAAATGAAAGCATTAAGGATAAGATAATTTATTTTGTTCATTACTTAGGCAATTAGCAGATCCAGCTGAGCACTTAAGCAGAGGTATGATGACTCCAGAGTCCAAGCCAAGGTCACCTCAAGTTAGCATTAATTTAAAACATGCCACTTTTCTTCACCTTGTAAAGATGCTTCTCTATCATGCTGATTGACTTTTATCTTACTGTAAAAGTGAGATCACCCACTTCAAGCCACTGCTACTCAATCCAGGAACCTCGGACTTCCTCAGGATTGGTCACTGAGTACTTGGACCAAACCATAGTGTGCTCAGTATTTGACAGAGGAATAAAAGGACTTGTTGCCACATGGCATGTGTCTCACCAAAGGGGAGGAGCCATGTTGCAGAAGGTGTGCAGTGTTTCCCAGGAACAGTTAAACAGTTTCTATGATAATGTGAAAGCAAGCTCATACAGACTTCATTATGTGTCAGGTATAATCTATGAGGTCACATATTAACTCCTTAAATGTTCTAAACAACTCTCTGCAAGTAGGGACATATACTGAAGCTGAGACAGAGACACATTAACAACTTGTCCAAGGTCATTGCTGGTAAATAGGGAGAGGAGACAAACCTGGGCAGCCCAGCTCCACGTCCTGCTTTCACCATGCTGAGACTGTTGCTTCTTTGGAGATTGATATCTCCTGTAGTGTAGAAAAGTCATATCCCCAAAAATAGATGATGAGTAGAAATTGGGCAGTTAGACAACATGGAAGTTAATATCTCAAGGAATTTTAAACATTGATTGACAAAGAGAGAAGGGCTTACATCTCCCTGGAGTTTGTAGTGAACACAGGGAATTTCCCACCTGGCAAGAATTAAAAGTCTCTGAATTTATAACAGATTATATTCATCCACACTCAGTGATGCTCTCAAGATTTCCAAGGAAACAAACCCAGGCTGATTGTAAAATCTGAAACATACAGCCACATATTACATGTTACTTTCTTATACAGGTATCAAGAGAGACAGATTTTATTTAAAACACATTGGAGGAAGAAATTTTTGCTGGGGATGCATTTTAAACACAATGCCTGGCAGGGAAGGAATGTATAGCATATGGTCACTTTCATTAATTCGGCTCTTAAATGATATATAGAGTCTGAAAACAGATATCACAGAACTGAATATATTTTACAGAATTCTTAAATATGAGATAAATGTTTAAAATACAATATTTTATTAAAAATAATTTCTTGGATATAACTCTCAAATTATGTATTTACTGGGATTTTTTTATATTCCCAGTAAAATATATATGAATTTAATAAATTCTTCAAAGGATGTTTCTTTTATTCTTCAAAACTAAACACAAAGATGCCAGAGAAAGGAAAAAAAATGTTCCATATTAAAAAAAAAATCCCACAGGAATTTAGCATATCTAGAGCAGAGGCAATCATAGGTAGAACTCAAATACGCCCACACAGCAGGTGCTACAGAATATTTTGTTTGTAGTGAATATAACAGACTATATCATAAGAGTATGTCATTAGGAAGAAAGCAGAAAAATGATAATATGTCTCCTGGCTAAAATAATCACACATTTAGCAAATATGAATATAAAATAGATTTAATTATACCATTATATGCGTATATATTTTCAATCACACATAATATTCATATATACAATGTACACATTTTTCATTTATATATAAATTTTGTAATTGTATAACAAATCACAGTACACTATTATAATTATATGGAACACAATTATAAAATTTTATAAGTGTATTTCATATTTATATAATTAATAATATACCAAATGTTTGGTCACATATTTATATAAAACCACATGTCACATAGCCATCATGTGATAGAGACAGACAATACAGAACTTTAGGATTTTCCTACTATTGTATTGACTGTGAAACTCCCACTCAAATGCTGTGCTCACACTGAGGACCACAGTGAGTTCACTATCAGTGTGAACTTTCCCTCCACTGCCCTCTGCAGCACATCACTCTCACCTCCATCAAAGTTGTGAGATGTAGGATACTTTATTACGGGGAGTTAAATCTCGAGCCACCAATGCCAGTGTTCATGTGTGACTGCAAGTTGGTGCAGTGGGCAGAGATCTGGTTAGCTCTTCCTGGGAACTGCTCTTGGGAGTTTTCTCACAGTAGCCTTGCAAGGAGAGGAAGACTCCACTTCCGTTCTTTCCATCCACTCCATGGATGTAAACCCACATGCTCCATAATGTGAGTAAAATATCCACTGGATTCGTTTCTACATATGTTACAATATAATGAGTATTTATAGTGACATCTAACACTGCCGACTGTGAGTTCTCCAGGGGGAAAAACTCCCCAACAATTCTGCAGCCAATTTCCTGGTCTCTTTACCCCTCCAATTGCTTTAGGTAGCTTGTCTCCAAAGGTTCCGAGAGATCATTGATTGAGGTTGTTCTAGGCCACTTGTCTTCCACAAAAACACAACTTTGTGGTTCAAAATAAAATCATTAAATTGAGCCCTATTGTAGTATGAGATACTTTCTATCTTGAATACAAGGTGACTTTCTCTCTGAGGGATGCTTTTGGGAAAACGTCAGTATATTTAATCATTTATGATGAAATCTTCTATCAGGTCCTAAATAGGACTCCACAACACAGAAAATCACTTGCAGCTGCCACCTTGAGCAGGTGGAGTTCTTGCTGTGGAGGCGTGTAGCCTGCTCTCTGAGTCATCTGTCACTGTCACCCACTCTGGGTAGGGCTGTGCCATAGAGCAGGGTGTGGTGTACATCAGAGGAAGGCCTTCTTTGCCCCCAGGAACCCAGCAGAAGAAACGATGACTCCACACATCATCATTATCATGACAGTGGAAGAGTGGGGTTCATTTTGACGCGATCCTACATGCGTGGGACGCCATCTGCTCCATTACAATCCCCAGTTCTTCCTCTTTTCCTCCCCTTCTCCTCTCTGTCTTCCTTCTGCCTCTTCTCCCTTCTCTACCTTATGCCTTCTATTTATTTACAGTTTTAAATTGATGCTTTATAGATATATTTAAAATGCACTGTAGAATATTCATATATATGTGAATATATTTGCAAGGAGTGGATTTCATTCTGTAGTAGCTTCCTTTCCCATTTCTCCTCTCTCCCCACCCTAGTTCCCTTCTTCTACCTCACTGCTCTTTCTTCTGTTTTCATGGCATCTCCCTACCTTTCTCCCACCTGTTTTTGTCTAGCTCACCCAGATGAGTAAAAACATTCAACCCACTTTCTGTGTCTGGCTCATTTCACTTAGCATTATATTTTCCAGTTCATCCATTTATCAGCAAATGTCATAATTTCATTTTTATTCATGGCTGAGTAAAACTTTATTATGTATATATACCATATTTTCTGTATCCATTCTTCTGCTGAAGGGCACCTGGGCTGATTCCATAACTTGGCTATTGTAATTGCAAAGCTATAAATAGTAAAGTGGCTGTATCACAATAATTTGCTGATTTTAGTTCTGTGGATAATTACTGAGGAGTGGGATAGCTGGATCATGTGGTGATTCCATTTCTAGTGTTTGGAGAAACATCCATGTCACTTTCCATGGTGAATACACTAATTTGCAGTCACCAAAAATGTATGAGTATACCTCTGCTCCACACACACACATGTTTGTCAATAATTGCCATTCTGAGTGGAGTAAGATGAAATCTGAGTGTAGTTTTGATTTCCATTTTTTGTTTTCTAGGGATATCAAACACTTTTCTTACATAGATTTGTTGGCCATTTTTATTTCTTCCTTTTGAAGATTTTATTTTTGATTCACAATTGGAAAATAGAGCAAAAGATACATTTGGCACTTGCTTAAACACATGCACAGCCTCTCAGTTGTCAGCATCCCTCACTAGAGTGGAACCATCAATGGCTTCTCATTGACACATGACCACCACCCAAATTTCATAATTCACATTAGAATCCACTCTGGGTGAGTATATTTAATGGGTTTTTGATGGGATGTATAATAATGGCATTATGGTTTGGCGAGGAATTGTCCTCCTAAGGCTCTTGTGTTGATGTAGGGATATTCAGAGGTGAAGGGATTGGGTTATGGGAGTTGTAACCTAATGTAATCATTCTAGTTTTAACAGACTGGCTGGATGGTAACTGTAAGCACCCTAGGCATGGAGAAAGGGTCATGCCCTGGAAGGGTGCATCTCTCCTGTGGCACCTTCGCCTCCCTCTCAGTTTCCGGACTCCTCCATGAGCTGAGCCGCTTTCCTCCACTGGGCTCTTGCACCATGATGTGCTGCCTCACCTCAGCCAAGAGCAATGGAGTTGGCCACTTATGAAGTGAGCCCTCTGAAACCATGAGCTCAACT
This sequence comes from Callospermophilus lateralis, assembly GCF_048772815.1. Classification (NCBI taxonomy): domain Eukaryota; kingdom Metazoa; phylum Chordata; class Mammalia; order Rodentia; family Sciuridae; genus Callospermophilus; species Callospermophilus lateralis. Next base: position 238,051 of record NW_027513182.1, read on the forward strand.
AAAATTTTTCTCCTCTAACTTGTTCTTGACATGCATTTTGATCACAGCAACACAGAGGTAAATACAGTGTTAATAGCGTCAGCAATTTCTTACACAAACTGGGGTTAATAACAAAACTGAGAGCTGATTATGCAGAAAAGGAAAATTTATTCTTGGCCAGGGAATAAGGAGAAGGTGGGACAAACAACCTTCAGATCACGCTCTCACCCAAGTGAAAGACGAGGGTCCTTTCAAGAGTAAAGGAGAAAATTCAGATATTAGTTAAGGAGTAGGGGAATTAGTCACATCTTCTTGGAGAGCAGACTGGGTCTATCCCAGGAAAAAGCTAATGTGAGATCCTTATGTGAAGCTGCTAGAATCAGGGTCAGAAGCAGAGCAAACCAAGATAGCACTTGGCGATTTCATCAGGGCCAAGTAATATGATGAGACAGTCCAGGTGATTAGCAGGTCCTCAGAGTGTTCTTTATGGCTGAAACTAATTCTTCCTGGTTCCATTCTGTGTTAGTTTTATAGCAGTAGCTGAAGTTCTACAAATCTGCACAGCTGGGTAGGTGTTCCTCTGGTCTAGAACAGAACACTGGTTAGCAAAGGGACTGCTGGTATCAAACTTGAGGTTTGAGGGTGTGTTTGTTTGCCTGGTGACTCTCTCATGCAATATCTGTACTGCTCTCAGTTCCTCCAGCTCCACCTGCTTACACCTATTTATCAGCCTTCCCCCAGGTTTTGGCAGCCACTGCTTTGTTTGTTTGTTTGTTTGTTTCTGTTTTGTTTGTATGTTTGTTTCTGTTTTTAACATCTCTATTGCTTTGTCTTTTTCAGAATATCATATAGTTGGTATCATACAATCCGTACCTTTTCAGATTGGATTCTTTCAAGTATTAATATGCACTTAAGCCTCATCCATATCTCCCCTCATTTGATAAATCGTTTATTTTCAGTGCTGAAAAATACTTTATTATCTGGATGTACCACAGTTTATTAGTTTGTTCACCTGCTGAAGGACATCTTGGTTGCTTCCAAGTTTGGGCAATGATGAATAAAGCTATTATAAAAATCAATGTGCAGATTTTTGTGGATGTAAGTTTTCAAATGTGTTGTGTCGAGACTAAGGAGTTCAGTGGTTGGACCATATGATTAAAACGTATTTAGTTTCATAAAAAACTGCCAAAGTGTCTTCCAAGTGGCTATGGCAGAAATGAATGAAGGGGTTTCTACTGCTCCACATTCTCATCACCATTTGGTGTTATCGGTGTTCTGAATTTTGCCCATTCTAATAGTTATGTGGCAATATATTATTTTTTAATTTGCATTTATCTTACAGAAACTGATATGGTGCATTGTTTCATATGCTTATCTACCAACTGTCTAACTTTGGTAAGGCATAATCACATTTACTGGCTTATTGGGTTTTAGGATCTCTTTCCACATTGTGTACGACATCTTTATCAGACTTTATGTTTTCTTCAAATAATTTGTCAAGGTATTGGCTTGTTATCTTACTCCCTTGGCATTGTCCTACATGGAAGTTTTAATTTTAACAAAGCCCAGCATTCAAAGTGGTTCCTTAACAATTAGTCATTTATGAAACATGTTTTTTTTTGGGGGGGGCATGCTGGGGACTGAACCCAGGGCCTTGTGCAAGTGAGCAAGCACTCTACCAACTCAGCTACATCCCCAGATCTGGAACATGCCTTTGTGTTTTATCTGAAAGCTCGTCACCATGCTAATGTTCATCTAGGTTTCTTCTATATTATCCTCCAGGAATTTTACCACTTTACACTTAGGAATCTAATAATTTGTAGTAAAATTTGTGAAAGGTGGAAAGTCTGTGCATACATGTTTTTTGTTTGTTTGTTTGCATTTAGATGTCCAGTTGCTCCTGTGCCACTTGCTGGAGTCTTTCTGTCCTCCACTGAATTGCCTTTGCTCCTGTGGGATCGTTTGGCTATGCTGATGTGAGGCTATTTCTGGGCTTTCTATTTTTTCTGTTGATCTACTTGTCTACTCTATGACCCATAGCACTCTGCTTTGATTCCTGTAGTATTGTCACAAGCACTGTGGTTGAGCAGTGTCAGAACTCCAACTTCATTCTTCTCACAGTTATGTTTTATTGAGCACTGAAGAAAAACATGTAAGATAAGACTTAATGAAGACTGAAATTTAATCTGGTGGAGAGTGAGGGAAATAGAAAAGATAACTGCCAACCATCTTAGGTAGAGGTGGAGGAAGTAATTAGGAAGTAATTTTGATTTGAGGATTTTTTTTTTTAAAGAGAGAGTGAGAGAGAATTTTAATATTTATCTTTTAGTATTTGGCGGACACAACATCTTTGTTTGTATGTGGTGCTGAGGATCGAACAAGGGCCGCACACACGCCAGGTGAGCGCGCTACCGCTTGAGCCACATCCCTAGCCCCCATTTGAGGATCTTAAAAAGGAACTGTGCACAAAAAGAGGAACCAAAGAACCAAAGAAGGAGGGTCATTTGACAGTGTTGGATACGGCAGATGTGTTTTACTTATTTATTTTGGTTTTTTCATTCTTGTTTCATTCTTTTTCTGAAAGGGGGTTCAACATGGGGAAAAAGGAAGAGGCAGAGATGAGACCTAAGGAAGGAGAAGGAAGGTGGAAGGTGTGTGTAGGAAGAAGAACCCAGGCACAAAAGGAAGAGAGGCCTGAGGAAGGGCCACTGACCTTCTTCCACGAGGCAGAAGTCCCGGCCCTCCTGCTTCCGTCTTGGCAAATGAATCATGTTCATTTGACTCCATCATGCTTCAGACACTTTTGCAGTGACAAATCCTCTCCTCTACTTTTACTGACCAAAGCCACCGTTGCGGGTGCGCCTTCGTGCCCCCGAGGGAAACTCCACTTCCTGCCAATCACTCCCCCACTGCATCCCAACCTCCACATATGCAGGGCTCCCCTAAACTCTTCAGTTTCTCTATTTGCTTCATCCTCCACAAGGAAGAAAGACACATCTCTCTGAGTCCTTAGGGTAACTACTCACTATTTCCAGCAACTTCTAAGATCTTTGGCAAAGAAGCACTTAAAGGAAATGTTTTCAATCCGGAGCTGCTAATAGGTCAGTAAACAGGATTTATTAAGCACAGCTGTATTCAAGGCCCTGAACTGTGGGCTGTAGGGAAATGCGGAATTCGCCGATTGATGTGAATTCCTCATGAGAAAGATGATTTAAGAAAGCTTCAATTAAAATAGGATAAATAGGACAAATCAATCAGATGAAAGCAGTTTATCTATATGATTAAATTTCTAGGTGAAATGGGGAAGGAGAATTTGAGGGAGAATTTTGAACAGGGTTCTAAAATATTCCACAGGATCAAGTGGGTATTGCCTATTTTAAATCAGAGAAGAAGTAAATAAGGCACATATGGATGTATCCATGGTCAGTGAAGGAGGCTGAAGGGAGGAGCTAAGAGAAACAGGGAGAGAGATGTGTATCTGCAATACATTGGAGAGGGAAACTGAGCACTTCCCAGGACACTGACAGACTTGAGTCCCATTCTACTTGCTATTTAATCTTTTGCACTTTAGTTATTTATAAGTAAGATGTACTAGTGATGACTAACCTATGTGCTGATATTTTTAGAGGAATTGCCTTAGGATATTTGCTCAATAAGTGTCACTACTATTAATCATCTCTGACTTTTTTCTGGGGACTTCTACTTACATTCCCCCTAACATCAATTAATGTAGTGTTGCATTTGTCCTGATTGTCCCAGAAGTAAACAGCCTCTTGTTACTCCACTATGTAGCTTCTTCAATGGCATTTCATCACCAAGAATCTGAGAATGGTAGGTTATCCATAGCCCGTTGCAATGTTGCCCTTCCTGAACTTTGTATTTTCATTACATAATGCTTCTCCTTTTGTTCCTTGATCCAGATACTTTATGAATTAGCAGCACATGCTCAGGCAAAACAGGATCCTTCTGGAGTCCCAGCCTTTGCAGACTTGGAGACCTGTGTACATAATCCCCATTGTCATTGTGGCAAAATCCTGTTTGAATCTACCTTCTTTAACCTAGCTTCTTTCACTACCATGTAGAGCAAAACACACACTTTTGTTAAAAATGAATTCTGTACTTAGAGAAATATTTGTTTACTTATTTGTCAATCCATTATCCATTCTTTTTCATGATGTTGCAAATCTAAAATTCAATAGACAGTATTCTATTTCTAGTATTTTTAAAGAGAAACTTTGGAATACAGTTAACATCTAATCTTTATGGTTTAGATATTAGGTGTCCCCCAAAAGCTCATGTGTGAGAAAATTCCAAAAAAATTTAGAGGTCAAAGATTTAGGTTAGGAGAGCCTTAACCTAATCAGCAAATCAGTGCATTAATCCAATGAAAGGGTCTATAGCTGGGTGGTAACTGTAGGCAGGTATATTGTGGCTGGAGGATGTGGGTCACTGCGGCATTTCCTTGGCTTATATATTTTGTCCTTGGTGAGAGGAGTCTCCCTCTGCTTCCTGGTGCCATATCCTGGGAACTTTCCTCTACCATATCTTTTTGCCATTATGTTCTGTCATACCTCAGGCCCAGAGGAATAGAGTCTGATATCTATGGACTGAGACCTCAGAGACTGTGAGCACCTAATAAACTCTTGCTCTTCTGAAATTGTTCTTTACAGGTCTTTTTGTGACAATAGCAAAAAACACCGACTAAGACACTAACAATGGCTGATAAAAGATTGAATCATTAAATAAATATAGGAATAAATGCTTAAAGTCTTCATAAAATAGAATTTCTTCCTATTTCGTGCTATACCTCTGTTACCTTCAACGATGACATACACATATTGAGAGGTGCACAGAAATGCAATAGCTTAGTACTGATATAACTGGGTAGTCAGTGTTCCATTAAATGCATGGTAATGGGTGTATATTTTCATATGAGGAAACTGGGAATAAACTATATTTGGTGAGGTAAGATCTTCATTAAAATACAAAATACGATAAATATGACCTGGGAAACAACAATCCCATACTCAAGAAAGGACAAGTCCAGATTGGATGATACACACCATTTGGAGATTCCAAAACGGTTTCATTGGGGAACATCAGCAAAGGTACCCAGATTAATTTGGAGACAGTACAAATTGCAAGATTGTGGGGAAATTGTTCAATCAAGCTGTATTTTGTATCAAGCAAATCTCAGAATAATTGATTTGAAAATGAAGTAAAAATAAATAAAATAACTCAGATTGTCATGAGATTTTTTTTTTCCTGTGATGAAAGAAGATAGCTGAAATATGAAGAAGTTGGCAAAAGTATTAAAACAGAAGCTCATCTGTAATGGATTTTATTCAGAGCTTCATTTCTTAAAATGTTGCCATAATTCAGGGTATCTTGATGCAGGAGACAGCTGGAGTTGATAATAACGTTTCTCAAGGCTGTCATTAGTTCTGCAATATTAGCTTAAAATTAGTATGGAGGAGAATTCAAAGTTCATACAGATTTTTGGTTCAGTTCCTTACAGCATATAAAAGATGAAATGACATATTTTAAAAAGCCATCAGGACTTGTTTTCTTCAGAAGAGTAGCCCCAATTTTTAAAGATGTACTATTAGAAATCATTTTACTAAGCATATAGAAATATTTTAATTGTATTATAATTCAATTCCAAAACAACTCCATAAAGCATGAAGTTTTTTTACTTATAAGAAATATGCTTCCATTGAATTATTTATTTAAAATCCATTAAGGAAAGATTTACACATATGTAAGCAAAGCACACATATTACCTCTTCAATAAAGAAGGTGAATATGCCATCTACAGAGAACCTAGTCTTAAGTCAATCAGTCACATGTAGCCCATAGACACCAAATCCAAGACCACTAATGCAAGGTGATTGGAAGGCAATCCCATCCTTTGAACACCACGTGATCAGGTGGGATGAAAACACCTGGGAACCAAGTTATGTATACATAAAGGAAAGCTAAACAAAGAATTTTTATTTGCTTAAGTCATATAATTACTTCTAACTTTTGAGAAGCAGGAAGCATTTATCAATAACAGAAATAAATATATAGAAAATTTTGTATTTATTTTCTATATTAACCACAGATTATATAAAACATTATGTAAAATTTACTAAAAATGCCAAAAAGACATTTAGTTGGTCACGGGTTTAAAATAACACCATTAGTATCACTTTAAATTATTTGAAATTATATAATCATGATCACAAAGTTTATTTAATTCCCTACCCATAACTTATCTATTATCAGTTCACCTATCTACATGCTTTTGTTTGTTGATTTAAAGAGTCCAGATAAATAACAAAAAAATTAAAAATATTACCTTATTTTTAATCATTTATAAATGTCTAATTAAATCTCATTTTTGTGTACATTGATAAACTGCTTAAGTGTAATGTTAAAATAGCATTACAGGGCTAGGATTGTGGCTCAGCAGTAGAGCGCTTGCCTAGCATGGGTGGGACCCGGGTTTGATGCTCAGCACCACATAAAAATAAAGGCATTGTGTTGTGTCCATATTCACCTAAAAAATAAATAAAAATTTTTAAAAATAGCATTACATGATCAGTTCTACATAGCTCCCAAAGCAATTCTTTATAGGAAAATGTGAACTAGATCCTTAATGTTTTAATATGCACAAGCTTAGTGACAGAGATTGATGATCAACAAATATACAGGAATAATATAAGTAAATAAAAGCTCAATATCCACAAAGATGGAAAATATTGGAATTTTCAGATGCAAAATATAGAGTAATTATATATAAAAATATATTGAAAAATGACACAATTTTAAAGACTGATCATTTTACAGACATTATCAGGAGTAAAGAGATCAGAAAATACATGGCAGTATGTAATATTTAACATCTATGTGCATTTAAAGTGTATACATTTGAAAGTAATCAAAGTTTACCAATATAATAAACAGTTGAAGTGAAACATAATTGGAAAACACAGTCAAAAAATAAATAGCAAAATGAAGCCCTGAGAGATAAGGAGATGGGAATAAAAAAGAATCATGGAGATATAGAAAGGATAGAAAAAATAAGGTCTAACCAGTTAATTTACAGGGACAATAGAGAAAGAACAATGAAGAAAAGATAATATTTGAACATATAGTGGCTGAAAATGTTCCAGGCCTCATAAAAATTATGAATTTAAAGAGAGGGGAGGGAGAATGCATCTCAACAGACAAAAATCAATTCTTACCTCTTTAAGTGTGGACACAATGGAATCCACTACATCTAAAACCAAGAGCAGGACAAAGAAACCCATTCCCTTAGGTGCTCTTCAGCAATGGCCTCCAACTTTTACACAGCGCAGGGAAAGACAGAAAGAAACTAAAAACATAGGGAGTGGGAGGAATAGACATAGATAATTTAACGAAGCCCTGTAAAATACTCCTGGAATATGTCAACAATAATATGACAATAGCCCAGTGTGCACATGGAAGATCAATATGAAAACCTGAATATTTTCAGTATGTCTATATACTACAACCAAGAATATTGAAACCTCATTTTAAAACACATTACATCAATTACACATCAATAAAACTGAAAATAAAAAGAAACAGCAGCAACACATTGTATACACTACCAATATATAGAAGAGGCAACTTAGGTCTTACAAAGGCTTTGCAAAACAGGAGAAAAAATGATAAAACTCTAGATTAAATGTGACATAAATATGTGGAACAAATACTCTATTCTTGGATGGTACCCATCAATTCCCAATGATGTAAATTCTTCAAATTTGACCTAGACAATATAAGAACTTCAAGTACTAGCAGATTGTCAAGCTAAATCTAAAATAAAAATACAAGTGAAAATAGTCCAGAAATCAAAAAAAAAAAAAAAAAAAGAGAAGAGGTTATATATATATATATTCTATAAATAGCCAAAATTTAAAATAAATCTATAGAAAATAAGAGTAATAAATTAATAAATTTTATACCTTCTGTTCAGTAAAAGACAATTGAAAAAATGAAAAGATGAATTCAAATCTAGGAGAAGATATTAGTAACACATAATTGACAAGTATCAGAATCCAAAATAATACATTCATAACTCAAGGAATCTTACCCAAGATAATTTCTTGTCAGAAGATTATGAACAATACTCTCAGAAAATAGGAAACATGTAAGTCCTTATTCCTTATTAGTTCATTCCTTATAACATTCCTTATTTTAGAAATGGACATTACAATCACAACAAAACACCATTTTGTTCTTGTAAAATAACTACTACTAATAATAAGTCAAATAATACAATGTATCAGAATACAGTTCAGCAGGAACTCATATTTTTTTTTCTATTGGAACATAAATTTGCACAACCACTTTGGAAAACAATTTGATATTTTCATGTTTTACAGCCCAGAAAAATCCGAGCACAGTATGTTGTGAAGAAATGTCTGCATGTGTATTTCAGGATCAGTCTGGGGTAGGGAGTTAAGCCAGAGAATATTACTTCATTAGATAATGGATAAGACATTTTTTACTAATAAAATGTAAGATTTTACAATTATAAAAATGAATGGATTAATTTACCCATGAATTTAAAATTCAATAAAACTTTAAAACATGTTTCTTAACCAGGCATTAACATGCGATAAAATCATTTAACACAACAAGGGAGGATTAAACACAAATTTTAAGATGGTGGACATCTATAAGTGGCAGGTAAGAGGTGGGTAGCAGAGAAGGACAGAAGGATGTGCAAGTTATGAGCATGTTCTGTTTTCGTGGGTGAAGAGACAGGTTTACAAGCAGCATTCACACATTGCTTTTCTTTATAAATTAAAACAGAATGTATCAGTTATGGTGTATGTTAAACATCGTGTATTGACACATAATAAAAATATTAAGACTATACATACAGGCATTAGGAAAGAATTTACTAAGACACAATCATATTTGCAAATGTTTTAACAACAAAACATTTCCAATTTTCTTCCCTGAAGTTATATAAACCTTACATAACTTACATAAAACTTTAATAAACTTATAAATAAGTCTGTTGCACAATCTGACAAAATTCTGTTAATTCAAATAAACATGCCAAACATCAAGGTAGAAATTAAACATACTGTGGTGCCTTCAGAACTTTGCAGGGAGCCGCAGTGCACTGGAGTCAATAATGTACTCAACTGAACGTTTAAAAGTTAATGTACTGTCCTGATGTGGGCAACTCAAAATGGGCATAGGAATTGGATTTAAGCCAATGTCTTTTTCCACTTACAGTAGACTATTATTAACAACTGAAAAATGGATGTTTTTCTACAGTTCAAAAACTTCTTTTGCATATGTTTTTTATATGTAGCTGAACAACAATAACGAAAAGACTTGGATAGAGTATCCTTTAAAGAAATGATGGGTGAAAAAACATCAGATTTTCTAATATTTCTGTCTTCATGTCAGTAAAATATGTGATTCTGCTTGATTCAGTCTTTGAGATTCAATAAGATAATTTATATCCATTAAAATATTAAGAAAGCCTTGAGTATCATCACTTGAAAGATATCTTAGAAATCACTAAGCAATATGCAAAAATGAGATGAATTACCCATTAAATCTAATAATTTCCCAAGAAACAGATTTTGACAGAGTTCTGACTTCCAGAGAACCATATTATTACTTTGCCTAGTGTAACTGTCAGATGTGTGTAAAATCATGAGATAATTCACAATTTTCTTCCATATGCAGCTTTCACATTAGCTTATATTTTTAACTTGTATAATTTCTCATGTATTTTCTGTTTAAAAAAAGCCAAAAACTTTCTCAGAGGAAAATAGTTTTATTAAAAAATACATATATCTATTACATTACTTTCTGATAGATATCTTTACTGATCCATCAAATATACAAAGAAAAGTGTTATAACCATTTTAAGAAATGGAATTTTAGTATAATATCAAATACATTAACACCCTCACATTGTGACATGCCTAGCATTTAATGATTCTACCACCTATTTTCTACTTCATGGGTTCTTCATTTTGAACTATTGTGTCTTAAATGTTATGTTCATTATCCAGAATAGTCTAGCTAAAGAGAAATAAATATTTAATTGCTTAGCCATAAAAGTGAATCAAAATGTCACTTCATATGCATATATCCAGCCCAGGTTTCTCTAGCTTCACAGGTATAAACAACAAATCTCCCATGTTGGCCCACTGAAGACATCTAATACTTCTTGTCCTTAAGTAATAAGGTGTACCAGTTCATGGAGACCTACATAATCAATTTTTAAAGCAGCTTTTCTGAAGGGTTTCCATTTTTTTCTAATCAGTGCAGATATGCTTGTTACTAAAAAAGACCACCACAAGAGTTAATTCCTTAAAATAATGATTATTTATTTTACCCTCAACTCTGCACTTGATGTAGGGCTTGAATAGAATGGCCTATTTCTGGTCCATAAGGCATTAACTGGGATGACTTTATAGGGATTGGCGTTTCTTCTTCCAAGGTGGCTCCCTTACATGGCGGGTTGGTACCAGCTGTGTGCTGGGATCTCAGCAGAGGTTGTTGCCAGAGGCCATCATTTTCCTCTTTGAAGGCCTCCACCTGGAGATTTTTATGTTTCAATAAATTTTTCTTCAACCTCACAGTAGTTTTCTTTTCCAGGGGCATTGGCATGTGAACTGAATTTAATTTGTAGATATTCCTCAATAATTACTAATTATTTCTAAATTTTAAAATTGATTTGTTTCATGTTTAATTTTTCAATTTTTTTCCTTTGTAAATTACATTGTATCACACTGAAGGGGGCTTTTAATGTAGCTATCATAATCTTGATGATGTTACTTCTTTCTTAGACTTTTATGATCCCTAAAAGTTCAGGTTTCATATCCTTTGGTCATTTTTCAATTTCTTTACTGAATTCATTTTTCCAGCTTTTTTTTCTCTAAATGAATTACTTTGCCATTCCCAGGAATTATTTAATTTTTAAAAATGTATTAAATGAAATAAATTTATGATGGTAGCACACACCAATGCTTTCCACATGAACGTCTATCCTAATTTCTCAGAAGGTTAAGAGGAACCCACTTGGAAATTAAATCAGAACAAAATTTATCTCACAATCTAGCAGACATTTACCAAGTTGCTTCTTGGAGCATACTTGTATGTATCAATATCTATTTCTCCTTTTCTTTTTTGGACACACAGGTCTGCACTGACCATATTCCTAAGATAAGCAATCATAGCTGTGGTGGTGGGAAACCAAGACGGGCTCTCTGGTTACTTTCTTCACCCTTGCTGCAATTGCAATGGGAGTAATCTTGTGATAACTTTGGAGAAGCAAAATTAGAACAATCTGTATTACTGTGGCCATATGGAGAACAGCTACTTTGCAGTGTGGCCTGGGACTTAGCAAGCCTCTGTCAGTGGGAAGTCAACTGGCACTGTGTCCATGAGAATTTGGGTTTGTTGCTACTTCATTCTGGTTAAATCCCAGGTCAATAATTATATTCCTGTTTATTTTTTGTTGACTATGAGAATTTCAAGTGACTACAGAAATTTGAAACACGTTCTTATTCTCCTTTGTATTCATTGGTCTGAACAAAACATGAAAACGTATCCATCAACAATAGAGAAAATGTAATAATTATGCACAATGGAGTTCTACTCAGTAAAAGAAGAATGAAGTCATGGCATTTGCTGGTAAGTGGATGTAACTGGAGAACACCATGCTAAGTGAAATAAGCCAGACTCAGAAAGTCAAGGGTTGAAACCTCACCCTCATATGTAGAAGCTAGAGAGAAAAGAAGGGGGAATCAGAGGAGCAGAGATAGAATATCAATGATAAGATAAGAAGGGAGAGAAATGAGAAAAGCTGGGGAATAAGGAGAATAAATGTACCAAATTATGCTATTTGTATGTATGAATATACCAACAATGTACACCATTTTAAGTAAAATTATAATGTACCAAGGAAACACATATAGGTAAGACACAAGAGTAGTGAAGAAAAGGGAACCCAGTGAGGGAGATGGGGAGGTCCGGGGACTGAATTGCTTTGTGCATATATAAGCATGTGACTATGAGCCCACATTATGTAAACCTATAATGCAGCAATAAAAATATAACATAACATGAGAAGGCATAGTCTCTGGAGATATGCTGTGCATAACCTCTCCTATCAAAGTTCTTGTCTAACTGAATGGTATTCCAAGTTGTCATGAATTTTTGTTATTAATCCTTAAATGTTAATTGTTTGCATTTCTTCAAATTACAGATTCTATTAAATATAGAAGGTATGTATGCTTCGGTGATGACGGAGAAGAGCACAATGATTCAAACTCCCTTTCACTGACATTGAGGGAAAATTCTTTTTTGTTTGTTTGTTTACCCTCTCCCTGCACAGTGATATATCCCTGCAGCTTGTTAATATACTTTAAATAACTCCTGCCTAACACTTGTTTATCATTTATTGATTTCCTTCATTTTATTTATTATTATAATTTTGAATATGTGTGTTCTTTGTGAGAGACAGGGACTTTTTTAGTCAAAATGCAAGGATGTTAAATTGAGAAGTTTACTACTCTCATTAACTTAAATTCTTACTAACATTTTAAATAGAGGCCAGAAACATCTACTAAAAATGTCTCCTACTTAAGTACATCATTGCAATAAAAAACAATGGATATTTAAATCTTCCAGTGAATTCATTTTAATTTCCCACAAGTCTTCGCGTTGAGCAACTCATTTGAATTTTTGGGAGCACCTAAAACGAAAATAAAAGAGTCATATATTTATATTTATATATGTATAGATGGATGGATAGAGATAAAAGTATATATGGACATAGCTATCAGCCCAGTGTAGTCCCTAAGCAAGTGCTGAAGTTATATTAAATTTTCAGGGAAAGGCTACTCAATATTTTTTTATAATACATTTTAAAATAAAATATGAAATATTTCCTATTGTGTAATACCAAGTGTACACCTTTATTTTGCATTGGAATTCATGCTCTGAAGGCTTTAATTTTCTGTTGATTGCATAGATAAATTTAATTTTTGACTATTTCAGATATGGTGTTAAGAGACAGTCTTCATTATAAACTTTCAAATGGAATCAACTTGTTTCCATAACTACTGGGTGACTCAATTTTGAGAAGTGTTCTTTCAGGTGCATGCATTTGTATACACGGTTTGGTAGAAGATGAGGAATGAATCAAAGGTAGGTTCAAATTTGTGATCATTGATCTGCACTCCCGGAAAATGGCTTTTGAAGACAAACATATGATTGTTGTCATATGTGCCTGTCTACAATTCTTCCTATTATGCTCTCAAAGGGTTTCCTAAGCAAGCATCCATGAGCTGCTTCTGAGATGGGATGCTTTGGGAGGAATTGGAGAGTGGAGTAAAGAATAGCAGCACATTCCTGCTTCAGCTCCGGGACAGAGCACTTTGACATTTAATTATGTTGCCAATGAATGTGTCCCTGAGGGCAATTGTGAGGATGCACAATGGTCTTACCCTGAGTGGACTGGTCCTCCTTATTGATGTCCCTTAGGTCAGCAACACTCATCAGTCAGGACTTGTGTTGTGCTTCAATCTCCCATGCAACAAGCTCCTGTAGAGAGCACCCCTTAGGAATACTGGGATTTCTTTACTATTTGGGCACCAGGGATTCTCATTCAGGTAAAAACAGAAGACAAAGGGAACTGACAAGAAGTTCCCTCATATTAGATTGAGTCAAATTGCATTTCTGTTCACTTCTGACTTCTGGATACCCGGAAATTTCCATATAACATTACCAATTGAAAACTAAATTAAAAAGTGCTTAATTGGTATTTCTCTTTATCATACTGATAACCTATTTCTTGATTTTTTATTCTTTTGTTGTTGTTGTTGCTGTTGTTTGTTTGTTTTGTTTTGTCTTTTTGAATTCTAGTAGCTTAGTGATGTGGCTTTAATGTGCTGGAAGTGGAATATTATAATTTATCATAATGCAACATTCTTTAATCAATAAAACTAAGTACTGGTTTCACTTTATCATAGGATACTCGAAACATTGTATCACTAGCACTTTAACAGTGTTTCAAAAAGCAAATAACAGTAAATTTTTCATCTTCTTTGGCAACTTAATTATTTACATACCATCGAAAGATGACATGGTTGATGCCCACGCAAAGGTTCAAGTACTATAAGAATATGTGCTGTATTTCATGCAGAGTTGACAGTGCTATTTTTAAAATGCTGTATTGTCCATAGTTGTATATTTTCATGGATCTGGCCTTCAGTGTTTTACAAATGATCTTCCTTTTGAAATGTATAACTTTCCTAGACATTTGGGCTGATGGAGTTTTCCTATGAAAATGTCATTGCTGGAGTTAATTGATAGCTGTAAGCTGCCATGGAAAAGCACAAACGTTTTAATGGGAAAGGCTTATCTAGAGAATGAGACTCAGTATCACAATCAGAAAGCTATCTGGTGCCCTCACGTCACTGTCCTTTTTAAAATGAGGTCTTTAATTTTTCACATAGACACATACTCACACACACACACAAACACTCATTCACATCATTGTTCAGAGAGATATATATCATGCAAAATTGTTTGCAAGATCCTGGTTTTTTCATATTTAACTATGTGGAAACAATATTATTTTTTCAGAATAATAGATATTATTAAAAAAGTTATAAGTAAAAGATTTATGAAACTGCATTTCATTTGAACTTTGTACCAAATATACATAAGAAAGATTTCTGTAGAGCAAAATTGGTTGATCATTAAGAAATCTGGAGATTTGGAGAAAATGAGAATAAAAACAGAAACAAATACAAGAAGAAAAGCAAATAAAAAGTCTAAGTTC